>NC_056729.1:643035794-643208294 GCF_019279795.1 Protopterus annectens | reverse complement strand
TATATGGCTAGGAGATTCTAGTAAAGCTGTTCAGGTGCTGATGAAGACTGGTTGTGAGGCATAGATTTCTGAGTGAAGAGAAAGGGTTTTATGATATGGCACGCTTAAGATTAATATGACATTTATCTTTGGAAATGTACATAAGCAGATACATTGATCTAGTAGGTGAAGTTTTAGTTGTGTTTTGAATGGATTTATATAATGAATGTATTTCAGAGGTAGTGGGATGTGGTTCCATGATTTAGTTACACTATTTGAATACCAAGAATCACCTACTGTATTAGATAATTTTGTTATAGTGATTTTTCTCTAGATTGTAAAATTCTGTTGGAAAGTAATGTATTAATTCGTTAAGGGCTGGACATTTTTTTGGCTTACAGAAAAGTCTTTATTTTGTAGTTACCTGGGAAATAGCTAGATGACGTGGTAGTTCTAACCAGTTTAATTATCTGAGTGCTAGGCAGTGATGTGTTTTATTGTTATTGATTACAATAAATTTGGGTATTTTATTATAACATTGCCCAAGTTTCGATAGTTGTGAGACTTAAAGGTTAGTGAAGAGTGGGGTAGCAAAAAGAGATGGCAGTAAGAATATACAGGTTATTTGTCTTTGGGCTATGTCAGTGAGGCAAGTATTTACTCTATATAATGCACTTTGTAATACATGGTGGTCGAATTTCTGGTCATGTAAGATGGCACCCAGTAATTTTGTGTGGTTTATTAGTACTATCATGGTGTCATTTGCAGAGATGATAGTTAATAGTGTTGTCTTGGTAGAGATGTAGTTTGGGGTGAACAGCAGTAATTTAGTTTTATTAGGGTTTAGAAGTATCTGTAAATTATTTAGTTATACTTGAATTGATAAGGATTATTGTGTCAGGTCTTGGAGTTAAGACAGGGATTTAGTGGAGCAGATTAGGATTGCTTCATCAGCATATTGAACTAGGGTAGCATTTTTGTAGCTGGGTTAAGGTCATTGATGAATATGTTGAAAAGTATGGGGCCTGGTATAGGTCCCTGTGGGAAACCAAGAGTTGCTGGGAAGAAGGTGGAGAAATTATTTTTCCATTGCACTGATTTCTTGGGCAGTAAGAAAGCAGAGAGTATAGATCCTTTGGCCATGTCAGTGAGGTAGGTTTTTACTTTGTAAAATCACCACCGCCACCACCCTCATGATCGTCATCATTATCATCATAATAATGTATAATGTGGCTAGTTTTTGAAGAGTTTGCATTTAACCACATGTGATACATGGTGCACAAATTTCAACTGTGATGACCCCCAGTAATTTTATATGGTTTACATGTTCTATTATGGTTATGTTGGTAGAGGCGATAGAGAATGATGTTGTTTTGGTAAAAATGTGTTTTGGGGAAAAAAGTTGTATTTGTTTAGGCTTTAGAGGTAGTTGTGAATTATTTAGCCACTTTGCAATTGATAAGAAGGCTAGCTGTGTAGGGTCTTCGAGTTTAGAGAGAAAGTTTTGGCAGAGCAGATTACAGTCCAGTCATCCATTTAATGAACTAGGGTGGCATTTTCTGTAGCAGCGTAGAGGTCATTGATGAATACATTAAAAACTATGGGGCTCAGTATAGATCCCTGTAGGACACCAATGCTTACTGGCAAAAAGCTGGAGAAATCATTTCTGCATTTTACTGTTTGTGCTTTGTTTGAGAGACAGCTATGGAACCACTGCAGTGAAGAGATGGAGACCCCTAAGGATGAGAGTTTATATAAGAGTTCTGGTGGGAGACAGTATGAAAAGCATTCAATAAGTTTACAAAGATGGTGGGGACCAGGCATATGGCATTTCTGTGAATGTTGACAATATTCACAAAATTCAGGAAACCAATAGTTGTGCTGTGAAGCAGATAATCAGGAATCTATAAAAATGACCAGAATCAAATGGCAATAGAGAATGCTGTTGTATCTTTCGGCTTTTCCCGGTCAGGGGTCGCCACAGCAGAACTCCGGTCCGCTAATGATTGGCAGTAGATTTTTACGTACCGAGTTGCCAGCCCTGACGCACAACCTTCAACGAAGGTACGTCGATTCACATGTCTCCACACAGAAGACGCTTTAGCTGAGAATTGAACAGGACAACATCTTACTGTGAGGCGACAATAAAAAAAACAAAATTTCTCCCAGTGCTTCAGCAAAGCCTTTGCAGGAATATAAAAGCCAGTAATACAACAGCAACAAAGTAAAACAAAGCTTTTAAGAAATACTTCACATGACTGAAGTTAATACAGAAGACTGGGAGTAAAATACAAGCAATAAATCAGCTTATTATTCCAGTTTAATTGACTGTCTTCACAAATGGAAAGCATTTGTTGCCCTTTTGTGATCAGTGTAATGTTAAGAATTTCTTTGGTCAATTAAACTGTCAACATGCAGAAATTAATGTAATTATTATTTGTGTTTCCATATATATATATGTGTGTGTGTGTGTGTGTGTGTGTGTGTGTGTGTGTATGTATATCCATGGGTTTGTATGTATATGGCCTACATGTACTTTGGAACTAGTTCATAGGTAGGTACTAGGCTATCGGCTCTAGGGTCTATACAAGCCTAGCCATAACGATTCCCTGGATATTGCTTCCCACAAATATTTACTTTCCTGGACCCCTGTCTAGCAGGGCTACTGATGTGATCCCCGGGGTGAATTTCCTATCTCCCATCCAATTGTCAAAGTTCCTCTTGAAGAGGGCCATTGAGGTGCTCTGCCTGACATGTATGAGCAGCCTATTCCAGAGTATGGGGGAGTCTCTGGGTCAGAAACCTATCCCTCCAGCATGTTCTATTCATCGTGATGACAAGGTTAAGATCCCCGGAACGTGTGGCTCGGAGGGATTGCAATTTCTTTAAGTGTAGCATGTCCAACAACTCTGGGTTTGACATGGCCTTGTATGTTAGGCAGAGATCGCCTCTGAGTAGGCGATATGTGACAGAGTACAGCTGGTGTTTCTTTAGACGGTCAGCATAAGCCATCTGCTTTGGCCTGTGATTCTTTTTGTGAGGTATTTCTGCGACCTTTCTAGTTGTTGTAAGCTTGAGTCTGTGAGACCAGTCATTAGAAGGTCATACAGAAAAACATGTACTCTGTCAATAAGCACTTGTCTCTTGAATATTTATATTATTACATTCACATAAATGAAATCATCTGACAGCATGCTAAGCATCTGTTCAATATACAGAATGATCTATCCATGACATCACAATCCCCACCACCCTTGTCCGCTGGTCAAATTTCCAAATGTGAGGCCTCACAAAGCTCTTTAAGGGCTAGGGCATCTGCTGCCGACAAATTACAAAAATTATGTTTATGTCCACAGTTTAAACTCTTGCGGATCTCATCATCACATAAAAAGACAAAGGACTCTATACTCAAATTCATGGTCAGAGGGACAAAAGCACTAAGCTTATTAAAATAAATTTCACTAGTAGTTTGTTCTGAATAAAAAAAGTGATGTTCTGTGCAAATAGTCTAAGATCAACCAATTTGTCAGTCAATGTGGATTTTTGAGAAGGTAAGAAAGAAAGCCCTTTGTTAAGTAATGCTAACTGCTGATCTGCTAAAACAAAGGAAGAAATGTTAAAAAACAAACTGTGTATTTCTTGCCCCTTGTCTGTATTGAATACCTGGTGCTCTGATAGCGCATACACCCCTTGTGGGTTCTGCTCCTTGAATGTCCCTTCCTTTGACTATTGTTTATTGGTAAAGGGGCTTGCAGGTTAAAATCTGTAGAAAGAGCATCAGTGATTGCTATATCAATGCTAGAAGCTGCAGTCTGTTTTCTTGGTTCTTTCACTCTAGTCACGGGTTCATTAGAACAGCCTGCAGTACTCTTTTCATTACAAGTATGAACAGTAAGAGGGGCAGGTAACACATTCCTTCAGTCACTGAAGTAGTTGTAACATCAGCAGAAGTATTATTGTTGGACACCAACAACTTATTGTCACGTGGCCATGAAGATACATAGCCCTTGGCGAAGTCATTAAGGTCCCACTGCGGGTTCTTCATTTTAGTAGCACATAAGCATCTTTCATATTCAACAATATTATCATACATTTCATCCAATTTCACCCTGCAGATATCAAAAGTGTGTTTAACAAACAATTCTTTCTGTATCAATTTCTGCAGCTAGCTGTTTTTCAAGTGGAAGAAAATAATCATTCATCAGTTTCAAATAATTCAGACTAAGCTGCAAATTCAAAGCTTGCCACTGTTTAAGCAGCTCAGGATGTATATTCCCAAAAGTGGGCATTTTAAGAATCCTAAGTCCACTTGATATACTTCTTTGTTTTACAGTTTATTAGTCTGAGTAACAGGGGTGGTGATATTAGAAATTTGACTGAGCAAGAAGAACAGAAGTGGATTCTGAAGCTTAAATCTTAGTGTGAACCAGGCTTAAATGATAAAATGAGTATCAAGCCTTTTCTTAAGGGTCACCCACTGAAGCACTGAGTGGGTGTTACTCTTTGGAGGCTTGTTTTTTAAGCTAGCTTATTGGTTGAATTATTTTTTTCTGTGTTAGATGACAACACTGCTAATTAAGTCTTCTCTGGTGTCTAACTGGTTGTATTGACTAAACTCTTTGTTTTAACATGTTTTTATGGTTTGAAGAAGGAATCTTGCTCTGAAAGCACTTACCTTGTTTTTTAAACAGTGTTTTCATTAAACTATTCGATCCTCGGCTATGGTTGTTTAGAGTCATTCTTTGTTTCTCTACAATTTTTGGCATCAGTGTAGAATTCCTCTAAAAATAACAGTACTTTTTCTTTTATCTTTAAAATTAGAACTAACCAAGAAGCATGTAATATTTTGAATTTAATCTGCCAACATCCCCTTGAATTAAATGAGTTTTCTTTAAGAAAACAAATTGAGCTTTGAATAAATTAAGATATTTAAATAAACTATTTCTCTTACCACCACAATTAATGTCCATTAACATTTAAAAATAAACACTTTAAATATGACATACTATGAATAGATCAATATGAGTTTGATATAGAATTTTGACTAAAAATGTAAAATATGCAAGTATGTAAAAAAATAAAATTCAGTTATTGTTAAAAACAATTATGTACTTGACACAAGAGTTAAAATAAAAAAAATTCAGTTGAGCTATTATCCAGTCACCCTTCCTGCCTGCAACCTATATTTCTTAATTTGAAAAGACTACTGCAAAAGCCTGAGTCTACTCTTGCAGTCCTATACATACATACATACAAAAAATCATTAATATATATAATATTTTTTATTTTATTTATTTATTTATGTATGTATGTTACATTTGTTTACTGGGAAAGTCGAACTGGACAAAATGTCTTTTTTCAGAGGAGGCCCAGGAAGAAAAGCTCCACATTTGTAAATAACAATAAGATACATATACAACATACAGATAAAAATATTGATTTGATCTGGGATACAAGTACAAAATGAAAATGCATGCTATACATTTCACTGATACAATCATATAGTCTAGATAGGATACAAAGAATAGCAGTACTGTGATTATAGGTCGAAAACATGCAAGTATACATATGCTTAGTAGAGGTATAACAGTCAAATATAAAAATAACAGGTTGTCTTCCTTTAGCTACCATAAGACATCTATTTCCTAACCAGGGTTTGAGCAAGAGCAGGTCCAAGATTCAGATAGGTGTGATTTCAGAAGTTTTTTTAAAGTTGGAAGTGTTAGTAAAGTTCTGATATTTAATGGCAGGGGAATTCCAAGATTTGGCTATGCAGTTGGAGTAATGGGAAACTCCAGCTGCATTGTTAGGTTTGGATATATTTAGGAAGGATTTGTTGCTGGAATGCAATACCCTGTTATTGGAGTAGTGTATTAGCAGATTTTGAAGTACTGGTATTTTTTCTGGCTCATTTAGTATTCAATGTCTGAAGGTGAGTTGATCATAAGCAAGTTGATTTGGTAGTTTGAATCAAGATAGTTGTTTTAAAGCCAAACAATGGTGGGATCTGAAATTTGTTTCTGTGGCAAACTTTGCGATTTTATTATAGCACATTTTGAGTTCTGCTAGGTCAGGTTTCTTAATGGTTGTAAGAATTTATGAGGTATATAGTAGCATAGAGATAAGATGGGTTCTTGCTATAGTGGCCTTTGAATATTTATTTAGAAAGTGTCGATTTCTATACAGGGTTACTATTTTTTGTGAACTTTTTATGGTCTGTGATATATGTATGTCAAATTTTATATTCTGGCCAAGTAATTTTGTTTGGGAAACCAGAGAAGTAATTGTATGGTTTGATGATGAGCTATTAAATGGTAGGTGAGAGTCGATATAACAGCATGAATTTTGTTTTGTTAAAGTTAAGTATAAGTTGTGCATTGTTTAGCCAAGTTTCCACAACACTGAATGACTGCTGGCTGATTTTTTGGAGTTTTTGTAATGTCGGTCGGCACAAATCAGGGTGGAATCATTTGCATATTGAACTATGGAGGCAAGTGGGATGGCAGCATGAAGAGTGTTAGTAAAGATAATAAAAAGTAAAGGGCCTAGAATAGATTCCTGTGGAACTCCCAAGGTTACAGGCAGTACTGAAGAGCGATTTTGTTGCCATTTTACAGCATGCTGGTGTCCAGTTAGATATTGCTGGAACCAAGTAAGTGCAAAATGGCTAAGTTTAAGTTCCGAGAGTGTAATTAAGAGTTTAGAATGAAAGAGTATCAAAAGCTTTGGAAAGATCAAGAAAGATTTAGGAAACTAAATTGCTTTCATTGCGATGGTAGTTAATAATATTAGTAACGTTAACAAGGCAGTGGTGGTGCTATGATTAGGATGGAAACCATGCTGAGCATTGGATAGAACATTGTTGGTTATAAGGTAGTTCAAGAAAGGTGTGTCTGGAAAAGGCACTACTGGATGTGGGCATTGTAATTATTGTAAATACATTCTTAAGGATTCACTATTGAACATAGGTGAATATGGGGTTAGGATAAATACAGTTGCGGGTAATTGTGGCACTAAGGGTTGTGTCTATTTCGCGTTGTGTCAATATTGTTCTAATTTTTACATAAGGAAAAGGGAAAGGACACTCTGTAGAAGAATGTATGAACATCTATACGCCATTAGACAGAAAAACACAAATAATGCCCTTTTTAGACATTTAAATAGTAATCCATGTTGCACAAAGTTTTCATTTGGCATTTTAGAAATTGTTTACAAGGATTTTAGGGGTGTGATTGGGCCAATGCATTAGAAATAGCTGAAATGAAATGGCAAATACGATTAAATGCTGCTCACACCCCTGGTATTAATGAATTTATATCTATCATGCCATTTTTAAAGCATAGAGCTTCAGCACTTTGAATTAACGGTGTTATTTAACACATTTTTTAAACTTTTTTAATTTATATATATATATATATATATATATATATATATATATATATATATATATATATATATATATTTGTATAAATTAAAATATTTAATTGTGGTCTTTTAAACTTTATCACATGTATGGGTTCAAGTGATTTGATTGGTTGTATTTTGCTTTTTAAATGGGGGTCTTTGAAAAGTTTAATTGGTTCCGATGACGTCCAGGCTTCCTGGAAGAAAGCGCTTGACCAAATTTTCTGAATAAACTGTTGGGACTGTCGTTTGGATTGCTGTTTTATTTTGTCTTCTTACTTACGCACCATTTCAGCCAGGCGGAAAAGGATTGTTTTTTCCTAGTTCAAGATTTGTGAATGGATGCACCTCTCAAGTATTTTTGATAATGGTGATAGAATAGCTATTGGCTGGTAATTCGATAATTTATTTTGCCCTGTCTAATATGTCTTTTAGCTTTATTTCATAGTTCTAGATATGTTTGTTTGTTAGTTGTAGTTTTGTTGTTGAGCCATTTCTCCCAGGCCTTATTTCTAGTTTTTAAAAGAGATCTTGTTTCTTTGGTTAGCCAGGGGGCATAACTGGATTTTATCCCTACTGTTCAGGCGGGGGTGTTTAGGATATTGAGGAAGGCTGAGTTGAAGTATCCAACTGCAGCATCTAAAGGGAGATCTTTGTGTGGTGCCCCGTTGCATTTCTTAAACTATTTATAAAGTCTTGGGGGATTAATTTTTTCTTATGTTGGATTTAGTGGTAGGTGATAAGTTTTTGTGGATTTATTTAGTGTCGGAGAATGTAAGTTGGAATATGGTCACTGAGGCTATCTGGAAGACAGCCAGATAGGGATAAATTTGGCCTGTTTGTAAGGGTCCAATCTAGAACGGAATGTTTATTTGATGTTTTGTCTACTCTACTACAAGTTTGGATTGTTTGTGAGAAACCATGTAGGTTAATGTGGTCAAAGGGATTTTGAGAGTTGCAGGAGAGCCAGTCCACATTAACGTCACCCACTATAATTGTTTTCTAAGGAAGGGATGTTGCTTTCCAATTTAGGATGTGTTCTAGAATAGTTAGATTGTTCCCAGGTGGGATGTAGACTCCCACTATGTTAAGACATTTCTTTGGATTAATTGTTAGTTTAGTACACAATATTTTGTTGTTGTTAAAGTTTGGGATGGTTAGGGCTAAAGTTTCTAAACTGAGATGGCATTGCCTTTCTATACAAAAACAATCATCTTTTCTGTTATCTATCTAGCCTATGTATTTTGTATCCTTGGGGAAGTATTTTGTTGCTAGAGATGTCTGGGTTTAGTCATGTTTCTGTTATAAGGGCTATATCTGGAGTACATAGACCAAGGGTGGCATGCAATTCTTGAACTGTGTTCATGATGCTCCTGAGATTTACATTAAGTAGTAGTAAGTCCATACCTTTTCGCATTTACTGTCTTAGCATATATTAAAAAATAAGAACCTGAAACATGACAACAAAGAATAAAGTTTATTCTTATACTCAGAAATGGAAAGAAAAAAATCAAATCGCTGTCCCCTTTTTTAAATAAATAAGTATAGTACTATATCAACGCCTTTATAACATTACAATCTGTGTATGTTTTTCCCTTTGTCTTCCTCTCTCCCCATTCTCTTCCTCTTCTTTTCTTCCTCCCTTTATTCTCCCTTCTTCCTCTTCCCCTCCTTCTCCCTTTCCACTTCCCCTCTTTGTCAGCAATAAAACAACTTCTTCTTTCGGCTTTTCCCGGTTAGGGGTTGCCACAGCAGATCACATGTCCGCTCATGATTGGCAGTGGAGTTTTTACGGTGTTGAGTTGCCAGCCCGGCACCCAACCTTCCACAGAAGGCGCACACACACACACGCACTCACACCTAGGGCCAATTTAGAGTGTCCAATTCCACCTACAGCATGTCTTGGGGATGTGGAAGGAAACCGGAGCACCCGGAGGAAACCCACGTGACCACAGGGAGGACATGCAGACTCTGCACAGAAGGCACCCCAGCCAAGGATTGAACCAGGGAACCTCTTGCTGTGAGGCGACAACGCTAACCGCTGCATCACCGTGGATGCCCCAAGCAATAAGACTATTACAACCAATTAAATAACAATGTAAATCTGTTGTGCAAAACAAATGGCCGATATATGTACATTATTCTTTTTACTGTTTGCATGAACTACAGTACATCAAATGTTATAGTATGGAGGAGAAAGAAAGATTTATATAATATGTCATCTAGTAAGCGTTTAAGCCTTACACAAAAGGATAAGCATACAAGATAATATACTTAAAACATTTGATTTTTAACTTTGTCCATCTGTGTTTTCTTAAGATCATAAAAGTTTGAGATGCAGTTACTATTCAAAGCTTAAATTATGCACAGATGATGTAACACGTATCCGAAGGAAATAATGTTAGATATCCCAAAAGCCCAATCTAGTGTAGAGAAAAACTGTAGAAACACCTTCAGGCAGAAAGCAATGACAGTAAACGTTATTTTTTATATGTGGCAATCTTGTGGGATGAACTACAGTAAAGGAATAGAATCTAGTGATGGGAAAAAGTTGACATTTTACTGGTGTTGTCTTAAATATAAAGTTTTACATATATATGTGTATATGTGTGTATATATATATATATATATATATATATATATATATATATATATATATGTAGTCTAGTCTGGTTACACATTTGCTGTGTCCAGGACTATTTGTGGGCTTCTAAGCATTGGAGGGAAGCCTTCTAGCTTAATTTTGTTTCTTAGAACTAGCCAGATTTTTAGTTTCAGCACTCAAGTCTGTTTCTTTGAGCTCAGCAATTGTTCAGAACTTATTGTAAGCACTAAATAAGCTACAAATTACTATAGCACTCAACTTTCCTCACTGTCTAGAGGAAAACAGTTTCTAGTACTTAACAAATAAGCACCTATCCAGGCATGTCTAAGGGTCAGCTCCCGGTGTTTTCTCCTGTCTACCTGATGAATCTGGGCATCTTGGGGCAATGCAGCAATTGCCTCATGTACACAGACAACCCTCTCCTCCTACCACCCAACACTACAACCTGTGAGAGATGCACTTATATAGCCAAACAGGAAGCAAAGCTCTCTTCAAGACTGGACTAGACAGCAAGAGGAGAAGGTAAACACTTGCACCATACCACACTCAGCACACAGTCCCTCAAAACCTACACCACCAAAACACACACATAGAAACACAAAACACGCACCTACATTGATGGAGGCTCTCAGTAAAAACCTGCCCAAGCAAAAGGGACCTCCAAAGCAGAAACACAAGCAACCTCCACCCCCCAACACAACCCAAATGACACATAGCCCACAAACTCAGTGTGCCACTCAACCACAGCCCATAAGGTATAACAACGTACCCAACACTCTAGTCATAGGTGACTCTATAGTCAGGCACACTGATGTTCCACTCACCAGGCTAAACAAGGAGAAAGTTACTGTCAGCTGCCTGTCGGGTGCCAGGATCTGCCACATAACGCTTGCACTCAGGTCACTCCACAACAAGTACAAATATGACTCTGTCATTGTCCATGTTGGTGTGAATGACTTGAGACGTACCTCCCTGGACTACATGAAAAGGGTCATGGAGGAGCTGTCCGATCTTGTAGCCCAGGCAGGTATGACCCTAGCCCTGAGTAGCATCCTGCCATCACCCAGAATGATACCACAGTACAAGGACAAAATGATTGACTTCAACAATTGGCTAAGCTTCTGGTGTCATTCTAAGGGGATCCAGTATCTGTCTGCCTGGGATGACATGATCGACAAACCACGATGCTTTGCCAGTGCACCTGTTGCCCATGGGATTCCGGATACTGGCTAAGGCTCTAGCCACCCCTACAGTGCCTTTTTTAGGCAAGGTTCAAATGACAAATTCACCACTGTAACAGGTACAAGCAAGAAGAATCTGAGGGTATTGCTACTCAATGCTAGAAGTCTAAACCTCAAAATGCACTCACTTGAGGCACTCCTTAAAATGGAGAACATCGACATCTGTGCAGTGACAGAGACCTGGTTCAAAGCTCCAGAGAGTACCCCTGCATTACCAGGCTATAATTCATACCACACCTTTCGGCCACCTAACCTGGACCGAAACACTAAAGGCGGAGGCGTGTCCATATTCATTAAGGAGATCCACAACTCCAGGCTAGTTGTTCAGCATAATGCATCCGAGATTATCCAAGTGCAACTAACTCTGGGCAAGACCGCAATCCAAATTGTAGCTTGCTACAGATCCCCCACCATGCCCCAGGATTCCCACTCCTCATTTCTTGATATACTGGAAAATATTAGGGTACAACCTAACACCCTAATAATGGGTGATTTCAACTACTCCACCATTAACTGGGAAAACTACTCATGTACCAACTCTTGTGCTCAACGTTTTCTGGGATTCATAAATTCCAATGCCTTGGATCAACTTATCCACACCCCTACCAGGGGCAGCAATATCCTAGACCTGGTTATTACCAACATAGGCAACCAGTGCTCCACACCAGAGGTCAATTCCTCGTTGGTCAGAATCGACCACAAGCTAATAACCCTAGTCATCCACATCCCTCCCCCACCCCCCATTAGGGAAACCACAGCAAAAAATTTCTCCAAAGCCAACTTCACGCTTCTTAAGACAGAAGTGGCAAACTTCATGACACCCATGCTGATGGACAATAGAGGTATGACTGCTGAATCCTACACAAATGCACTTTATAAGCACTTACACGAGTGCATGGATCGTGCAATCCCTAACAGAACCAAGATGCTATCCTCCAAAAAAAGGAAGCCAATCTGGTGGTCCCCTGTCATAAACAAACTCTACAACAGAAGAAAGAAACTGTTGCAAAAAAAGAGTAAAATCCCATGATTGGAGAAACTCCCTGGTCAGCCTCAGTAAGAAGCTGAGATCCCTCATAAAATCCTCCAAAGCTAGTTATGAAAACAAAATCGCCACTGACTCTAAAGACAACCACAAAGCATTCTATAGCTATGTCAAGAATCTCAATGGCAACACTCGGATCTGCTTTGAGTTGCAGCACAATGGCACTAAATATACGGAACCAACTGATATTGCCAACATCCTGGCAGATAGGTTCAGTGCTAACTTTACCCTCCTGTCATCCCCTAAAGGGCCCATCTCTATACCAGAAGAATGCAAAGTTCCTGTAATCACGGCTGCACAGGTAAACAACATAGTATCCAAAGCCAAGAACACAGCATCCATGGGACCTGACAACATCTCAGGCTGTGTTCTACATGAACCACAGAACGAACTGGCACCCCACCTAAGTACCATGTTCAATCATCTCCTCACCTCAGGCTATGTGCCCACTGAATGGCGCACAGCGACGGTTATCCCACTCCACAAGGGGGTGCCACCACGACCCCAGAAACTACCGCCCCATTAGCCTATCGAGCCTGGTCTGCAAGGCTATGGAACATATCATCATGGAACTTATAAACAATGACACTGGTAATCTCCAAACTCAGGACCCCACCCAGTTCGGGTTTGTAAAAGGCAGATCATGTCTCCTAAACCTGATAGACTTCTTTGAAGCAGTCACCAAAGCCATAGATGAGGGTAAGGTGGTTCACACAGCCTATCTAGATCTCGCCAAGGCTTTCGACACCATCCCCCACTCTGGGATTATAGATAAACTCACTAAACTAGGTATAAATCCCTATGTCACAAGACAGGTTGCCAAATGGCTCACTGACAGAACCCATACTGTGAAAGTAGCAGACTCCAAATCCAACTTCATACCAATGACAAGTGCAGTACCACAGGTTTCAATCCTGGGTCCTCTCCTGTTTGGTATGTACTTCTCTGAAGTACAGGCTAACACAGAAGGTCTTTGGCTAATGAAGTTCGCAGATGACTGCAAACTAGGAGCCATAATCAAAACTCCAAAAGATGTGGACATCCTACAAAAGGGCCTCGCTGAGATAGATGCCTGGTGTCAAAGCCATGGTCTCAAGCTTAATGCCAAAAAGTGCATTGTCATCCCTTTTGGTAAAAACTCTGCACCCATGAACTACCACATAGGCGGTAGTCTACTTAACACCGAAAGTGTGATAAGAGACCTTGGGACACAGGTGGACAGTAGTCTCTCCTTTGATAATCACATCGCCACAGTAGTCAGGAAATCCTTCTACGTGGCACACCTCATCACAAAAGGTTTCTCATCCAGGAAAAAAAGAGGTCATTGTTCCCCTATACTCGTCACTCATTAGACCCATTATAGAGTACAATGCCCCTTTTGGTATGTACCTCACAAGACATCTACAACACCTGGAAAGGCCGCAGAAATACCTTACAAAGAGGATTACTGGCCTCAAACAGATGCCCTACGCAGACCGTCTCAAAAAACTGCAGCTTTACTCTGTCGCATATCACCTACTCAGAGGTGATCTCTGCCTAACACACAAAGCTATGCCAAACCCAGAGCTTTTAGACATGCTCCACTTAAAGAAATCCCAATCCCTACGAGCTACATGCTCTAGGGACCTAAACCTTGTCACCACAATAAACAGAACATGCTGGAGGGATAGATTCCTGTCCCAGAGACTTCCCATACTATGGAACAAACTACCTATCTGTATCAAACAAAGCTCTTCATTAGCACTCTTCAAGAAAAATCTTGATGACTGGATGGGAGATAGGAAATTCACCTCGGGGATCACTTCTGTGGCTCTGCTCGACAGTGGCACAGGAAAATAATTTTCTTGGGTGACGAAAGCCAGGGTACCTTTTGGCTAGGCTTATATAGGCCCTAGGGCCAATAGCCTAGTACCTACCTATAAACCTATATATATATATATATATATATATATATATATATATATATATATATATATATATATATATATAAAGACACTTGATTATTGTAATTTTGAAGTTTGACCAGCAGATGGCAGAAGCTACAGTTTTTCTAACAAACTACTGTGGTACTTTGTTCATGGTTCACTTCGTAGATTCATACTGCAATAAGTTTAATATCGTTAGGAGGGCTTCTGCTAGTCTGAAACACATTCAATGGTAAACAAACAACAAACTGGACTTCAGCAGCAAACTGAAGTAAAACTGGACTTTGAAAGACGTTACACAGTGAAAACAGAGACAGCCAATCAATAACAGGAATGGGTCAAATTTATATCTTAAAGGTAACTGAACTGAGAACATGGGTTAAACAGCTCACTAAGTATTACAACTTTAAAGAAATAAATTCTGTATGCATGGAGTAAATAAGAATAGTGCTGTGCTGCAAAAAGGAACCTAGACAAACTAAGAAAATGACACAAAGAATTACTTAAGCAAGGAGTGTAATTCAGGGAGGGTAAAATACTGAAGTCAGGTAACCCAGGACTAGTACAAGATAAAGTGAAATTTCAGATGCTTCACAAAAGTTATAATTAGGAAGGGAGCCACAAATGGTAATTCTCTTAAATTCTGAAGCTGCATTTTAAACCAAGTCTGTACTTAAAAAAATCTGTGTTTTTTATACCTTTTTGTTCAATTCTTTAAATATTAAACTTCTTGAGCCCTCACTAAAAATGGAGTTCTTGGTGTAGTACAGAATATTCAACACACAGTTCAAGAATCCCAGAATGCCTCATTTCACAGCATTCTACAATTAAGGACAGATTGTTTATGAGAACAAATAGGAATCATGTCCACTAAAATACAATGTTCTTTGAATTACAGTATCTTCCATATACATTCACTCCTGTGTTTACCACGATCTACGATCTTTGTATATTGTTTTCTTGTGTCATGCTATACTCAATAAGCAACATGCAAGGTCATTTTATAATGTTATATATTATTCTGTTTAGTTTCAGTGGGTATGTGCACATATAAAGGCAGTTACTGGTACCTTCTGTTTAAAATCATACAAGTTTCACAGTATAGCAGTGGCACTGATTCATCACCTTCTGTCTTTATAGAACACTTCATAATTTCCTGTCCTTTTATGTAGTCTTAATGGATCATGTACAGTGCTGGATCATAGTCAAATGGGGCCCTAGGCAGGGTACCGAACTACAGCCCCCCAGCCATACCAGTATCCCATTACTTGGCAGTCTCTCACCAACTATTGCAAAAATACTGCTCAGACCTATCAATGTGCATACCATTTTATTTTTTACTTTTACAAGGATTACAGAAATTTGGATTAATTTAAAAGTTTTACATCAAATTTTGCAACAAAAACACTAACAACCATTTGCTAAATAAAACAAAACACTCTGACATTGAAAACAGACTCAGCATGAGCAATAGGGAACTTCTTTTCCCATCTGGTCAAGAGACATGCTGGTATTCATAGTCAAATAGCATATAGTGACGTACTAATCAGAAATTATGAGGAGAGTGTGGGAATTTAAAAGACAAAAAAAGTTTAATGCATTTGCTAATAGTTGCTAATAGGATAGGACAACTCACTGCATGCAACTGTCCTGTTTCAGGAGCAGCCCAAGAGTACTGTCTGGTGAAATGACTTCATCAGAGTAACTAAGACTGAGGGAATCTAACTTTGTACAACAGAAAGCATTTAATTAATAGCTTGTAGTCTTACTCGTCTGCACTAATAAATATGGTTTACCATCAAAATGTCGATTGCCCATCATTGAATGTGCAGATTGTCGACTCCGTTATGCGAAATCCATAATGACGATTTTTCAGAATGTCGCAAAAACACCGAATGCCGACATTTCTGACCACTCCACACCTACAAACAAATGCTAACATCAGTCAAAAGGAGGGCGAGATTTTGCAGTTCGGAATATCGGTGTTCGACATTTTCAACAGTCACAGTTCAGTGTTCACATTACTGGTGTCGACGATGTGCAGTCAACATTTTTATGGTAAACCATAAATACACTGTCATCAAAACAAGGAAACCAAGGATTGTACCCAAAGAACTTGGCTCATAAGATGATACTCCTGTTTATTTACAGTTGATTCCTTCCTTTACACCATATCTACTCTGGGATGCAGCAGCAAAGTATTTTTGAACACACACACACACACACACACACACACACACACACACACACACACACACACACACACACACAGAGCCATCAGTTATGGACCCACTGTATGACTGCATGCACATCTGATGTTTGCTTGTGATGAAATGAATGAACAAAATATATAAATAATGATGTACAAGTGAATTTCAGCTTGCTGTTATGACCATCCCTTTCCCTCTACTCACTTTCCTGTAGATTACTGAGGGGTGATCGATATCTGGCTTATGAGGTATCCACAAACCCCACACTTATGAATCTCCTACATGTTTGTAAGTCAAAGAGTACCAGAAATACAAGGTCTAGGGATGTGAAGTTTGTCTGTGACTAAAACAGTACATGCTTGAGAGAAAGTAATGTGTCTCAGGGACTGTCCCTCACATGGAACTGGCTTCCCATCAGTGTAAAGCTGAAGCTGTAAAGCTCAAGTGCAACCTAGACCAGTGGATGGGGAATAGGAAATTTATACCAGGCCTGGCACCCTTGTCCCATATAGACAGAGGTAGCTTATAAATGCTCGCCCTCAATGTCTTATTTGGATACAATACGTCACTATTCTTTTGAAAAACTTGGCTAGGATTAGAATGGCCCCCCTGGGTCTTTAGTCTATTAACAATCTATGACTCTATGCATTTACAATAATAACAGCCCATCAGTATTGCTGTGTTGCCTTATTCCCATTGTAACTAGGCTGTGATAATCATAGATCCCCCTTTTGGGGGAACACTGTAGGTAGTAGAGGCTTGTGATCCTTAATTAGTATAATGTTGCTTCTTTATAGATGTGTATTGAATTTTTTTCCTCAAACCAGGCACATAAATGCACTCAGCTGTATTCCAAGGCTTTGAAACAAACAGTCTTGTGTTTCTTTACTATCTTGCAGCTAGTGAGATAGGACAGAGTTAAATCCATAAGCTGAATCATCAAATCCAACCTGACAGACAGAGATGGATCAAGCTGGGTAAATACCTTGACAAGTACAGAAAGGTAATTTGATTCCTTAAAGGCATGTTCATAGACCTCCATCAATTTCTCCCTAGATCCATTCTGAAGTAATTTCTCAAATAGTTGTGGTTGTTGAGAGTTTCATGACAAACATGAAAGCTGCTTACCAGCCCTAAATACAACCTCAGATATAATATATTCCAGGGAGTAAATGCCTGTACTATAGCCTCCATCTTGTCTTTTAAACTGAGTCTTCTGTTTTTGTGGATCACATGCCCACACAACATTAAATCTTCTCTCATAAAAATTTACAGTTGTCGGTGTTAAAGTGTTTATTCCTTTATCTTGTTCAGGACCGTTTACGGGTTATCTAGTTTCCTAACATCATTCTCTGCCATTAGCAGGCTAGCATCTTGGTATTGGTTCATATCCGAATCTCCTTGAGGTGCTTTTTCCATCGTTTTACCATTTGTCAGGCATAGATACCATTTTGAGAATCAATCAGTTATACTGAAACAAACCTTTGTATTAATTGTCAGGAACTTAGAAGTGTTTTCCATTTTCCTTTGCGCATCTAGTCATGCAGTGGTAATTTTTGAGTAATCTTTCTTCCCTGTCATGAATGTGAACATAGCATATAGCTTCTGTTTTGGTAAGAGACAATGTACAGTCCATAATGGTGGATCAATAGCTTTGAAATTTCATCACATACAGACATTCTCCGCATTACATTTTACCAGTGGCACTATGGGAATAGCCCCTCACTGTTTTTTTTACTGTAAATAATACCCCCAGCATTTTCCAGTTTATGTAGTTTATCATATAGTTTAATTTCAATCCTTAAAGTTTTTGTCTGGCCTCATTTAATTGAAAGCTAACATCCATCCATCCATCCAACCCCTTTTTCCCATTTTGGACATTTATTTCTAATTCAGTTTCGGCCTTTATACCTTTTATTATCTTCTGTCTTTGTTGAGTACTTGTTTAGTCCTGGCCTACAAGCATGAAAACTCCTCATCTATAGTCCTTAGATACAGTTTTCAGTTTCTTAATGGTTCTGTAGTTCAGCTTGAGTTCTTTGATCCACTTTCTGACACATTTGTTGGTTTTCCACATCAGATGCATAAAACTTCAGTTTTTGTCTTACCTTTTTCTGTCACCAGCACAAATACTTTGCCTTGTGATTTTTTTCACAAGCTCAGATTTTTAATTAGACTTTGAATTCATCTAATGGTGTGCAAAAAAGACAGTTTCCCATACTTTATGAACATCATTGAAAATAGAGCTCCTGTATCTAACATCATATTTGTGCTTCACTCATGTTGCTTTTGTTGATATCCACATAATGATTCTGTCTGTTTAGAGCTAATTACTGAGACAAACTTCCTTAACATTCTGAAAATATTAAAACTATTATTATTATAAATTAAAAAAAAATATTCCCTACCATTGAATTAGTTATGGTAAAATTTCACTAATACAATTTATGTATTAATGAAACAATTTCTCCAAAATGAATTAAAAAGATGCAATGAGATAGCCCTTATATGAACCCAGAAGATATACAACTTTCTAATTGGCAGCATTATTAGTGTTGTCTTTTCATTCTGCCTCTTAGTGCATGGACTGTTAATAGAGCAGATGTGTACTGACAACAATTGCTTATAGAGTTTAACAGGGTTTATACCAGTACTTATCTGGTAATGGCTTGGCAACTGCAGAGAGAGATCACTGACAGGAGCAAGTGCTCCAGAAAACTGGAACAATTCTGATTCGTAGATGATATATTGTAAAAATTCTGGATACTGTACACACACACACACACACACATATATATATATATATATATATATATATATATATATATATATATGTGTGTGTGTACACACAGTGGATATAAAAAGTTTCCACACCCCTGTTAAAATGCCAGTTTTTGTGATATAAAAAATGAGATCACAATAAATCATTTTAAAACTTTTCCCACCTTTAATGTGACCTATAACCTGTACAATTCAATTGAACAACAAACAAATCTGTTAGGGGAAAAATATAAAAAATAAAAATGTACAATAAGCTGGTTGCATAAGTGTGCATACCCTTAAACTAATACTTTGTTGAAGCATCTTTTGATTTAATTACATCATTCAGTCTTCTTGGGTACACACATGCCATCAATTAAAGAGACTCTGATTAACCCTAAATAAATTTCAGCTGCCCTAGTAGGATTTTTTCTGACATTTACTCAGTTGCCTGCTACAGCAAAAGCCATGGTTCACAGACAGCTTACAAAGCATCAGTGGGATCTCATTATTGACAGGTATCACTCAGGAGAAGGGTACAAAAAAACTTCCACAGCATTGGATATACCATGGAACACAGTGAAGACAGTCATCAAAAAGTGGAGAAAATATGGGACAATAGTGATGTTGCAAAGAACTAGATGTCCCTCCAAAATTGATGAAAAGACAAGACAAAAAACAGTCAGGGAGGCTACCAAGGGACCTACAGCAACGCTGAAGGAGCTGCAGGAATTTCTGGCAAGTACTGGCCGTGTACTACATGTGACAACAATCTCTCATATTCTCCATATGTCTGGGCTATGGGGCAGGGTTGCAAGACGGAAGCCTTTTCTTACACAGAAAAACATCCAGGCCCAGCTAAAATTTGCAAAACAATGCATCAAGTCTCCCAAAAGCATGTGAGAAAATGTGTTATGGTCTGATGAGACCAAGGTTGAACCTTTTGGTGACAATTTCAAAAGGTACGTTTGGTGCAAAAACAACACTTTGCATCACCAAAAGAATACCATCCCTAAGGTGAAGGATGGTGGTGGCAGTATCATGCTTTGGGGTTGCTTTTCTTCAGCTGGAACTGGGGCTTTAGTCAAGGTGGAGGGAATTATGAACACTTCCAAATACCAGTCACTTTTGGCCCAAAACCTTCAGGCGTCTGCTAGAAAGCTGAAGATGAAGAGGAATTTCACCTTTCAACATGACAAGGACCCCAAGCATACATCCAAATCAACAAAAGAATGGCTTCACCAGAAGAAAATTAAAGTTTTGGAATGGCCCAGTCAGAGCCCAGACATAAATCCAATAGAAAATCTGTGGGATGACCTGAAGAGGCCTGTGCACAAGAGATGCCCTCACAATCTGACAGATTTGGAGTGCTTTTGCAAGGAAGAGTGGGCAAATATTGCCAAGTCAAGATGTGCCATGCTGATAGACTCCTACCCAAGAAGACTGAATGCTGTGATTAAATCAAGAGGTGCTTCAACAAAGTATTAGTTTAAGGGAGTGCACACTTATACAACCAGCTTATTGTACATTTTTTTATTTTTTATATTTTTTCTCTAACAGATTTGTTTGTTTTTCAATTGAATTGTACAGGTTATAGGTCACATTAAAGGTGGGAAAAGTTTTGAAATGATTTATTGTGGTCTCATTTTTTTATATCACAAAAACCTAGCATTTTAACAGGGGTGTGTAAACTTTTTATATCCACTGTATGTATATATATTTATTTATTATCAAAAAGACAAATTTGGATGCTCCCCAGATGGAAAAATGAAAGTTAGATGTATGAATTTCCATGTTATCGAGCATTCCATGTTCGAAATTCCTATCAGCGAATGCTGCTGTGCATTCACTGATATGAACTTGAAGTACTGTGCAGAGATTGCAGTACAGTGCGGTTTCGGACATTCATTCTTTTCCTCACTGTAGTGCGATGTTGGAGTTGGAATATATAGTTAGCAGGGAGGGTTTCAGGGTGTTTGCCCCCCTGCAAAATCGTGATGTAAGGTGTAGGAGTTTCATGTAAGTGTGCTCCTATACAGAAATCACGTGCTCTGTTCGGCAAAAAATGTAGAATTTGCTGAATTTGTTTAGCTGATTCGACATTGTGTCCAGACATCCACGAGTAGACAAAAGAGGCAACACCACGACAATCGAAGCCGACCATTTATTGAGATAAAACAAGTAAAAAAATAAAAAATAGTAGTGAGTGCTTTCATGTTCAACAGAACGCTTCATCAGACTTAATCAATACATTATAACTTTTCTCAATTAAATACAAATGAATGCCTCATGAATAACCAATCAAAATCAACATCCAATTAGAAAATAATGACATTGAGTGTGCTCATTCACTTAAAATCACTTCATAGCTTTGAAACTGAATCGATAAAGTCCTATGCATATAGAAAACGTAAATAAATAAAGGGTTCCTAAAACAATGTCAGACCTGTGAAAAATAATTAAAAATGAGCAAATAGCACTAAGAAGAGGCAGTTCAGCATAACTTAAAATCTGAATGACAACACGTGTAAATCACGAAGCCCATAAAGGACTCCTATGTGAAACACTGAACCTATATTAAAACTGCAAGAAAAATGTGTGTAAAAAATATATTAAATATCCATAAAAAGGTATCTATCTATATAAACAGTATATCCTTGTGGGTATTAAAACAGCAGCATGTAAAAAACAAAATATAAAAAACAGCAGCATATAAAAATAATAAAATGAAATTTCCTGAATGGAATGTGTATTCAACTGATCAGGCATCTGAAGGCCAAGTAAAGATTTAATGTTTGTACTATCTAATGAGCTAAAGGTCATTCGGCCAAGAAAGGTTTCAAGGAGACTTTATCATTTAGCCCATGGGCGTTATGTGCTTATAAATTTATAATCATCTGCTTTCTTGTTTCTTGGTGTAGTTTCTAAAATCTCCCAACGTGGCTGTTTTATTTATCAACTGCATTGCAAGGAAGGTGAACCTATGAGTAGTATCATTATTAATGATGTGCTTTGCTAGCGCATTACTATCATCTTCTCTATTGATAGCGTATATATGTTCCCTGACCCACTCCCTTAGGGTTCTGTTGGTTTTCCCCACATAAAAGGAGGTGCTTTCAGGCACTGCACTAAATATATCAAATCCCTTGTTCTACAATCTGCATAATGATCAAAGGTATATATATTTCCTGTGTCTGGATGAATAAATGTATTGTCACTAGCCATATATGAACACTGGTTGCAATTCCTGCAAGGAAAGGTTCCCTTCCTGAGTGTGTTCCCTCTTTCTTCTTCCTTTCTTAACACAGAAGTCTTTTTAGTGACTCATATAAAAACCTGGGTACAACCCCCACTACTTCAGTAATTTTTTCATCTATGGTCAGTATGTTCCAATTTCTGTTAACGATTTCTCTTATTTTTGTATTATTAGTAAAGGGAATAACTATCCTATTATTCATTACTGTTGACCTTTCACGTCTTCGTCCTTTTTTCTAAAACATTATTCCTTTGGAAGACAGGTCTACCATTTCCTTCTCTGTTGGTAACAGTGTTATTGAATAGCTTATTGACCTCCTCAGAGTGGTATCCTTTAGCTCTAAAGTCATGCTCAAGGGTTGTTAAAGTTTGTGCCTAGAGGCTCTCAAAGCCTGACTCTTAACTATGTTACGGTAAATATGTCGAGGATGAATACTGTTACAATGTAACAAGTTATTTTTCCTACAATTTTTCCTATACATTTCTGTGTGTATTTCATTTCCCACTTTATGTAACAGCACATCAAGGAATTCAATGATGTCAGGGGACCAATTGCCCAAAAAAACAGAAAGCTAGTGTGGTACCATTAATGTATTCAATAAATTCATTTAATTTTTCCTGTGTGCCTCCCCATACAAGGAAAATGTCATCCACAAAACATTTATAATATTTAATGTAACTCCTATACTGTAAATCATCAAACATAGCTAACCTCCCAATATTCCATCACAAGATTGGCATATGAGTTGGCGCAGGGAGTCCCCATTGCCACTCCTTTCATTTGCAAATAATAACATTCATTATGCATCTAATAACATAATGCATCTCATAATCAATTCTCTGGGCATTTCTTTTTCAATTAGGAATAACCTCACATATTTAACACCAACGTTATTGGGGATTGCTGTAAACAGAGAGGCTACATCTAAAGTGACTAGCAAATTCGTAGAGATATCTTCATCTGAAGCCACATATCCTGACAAGGTCTCTAGGAAATGTTGGGTGCCCCTAATAACAGATTGTGTCTGTTTAACGACTGGTCTGAGATGTTTTCTAGGTATATAGACATAGATTCGGTCAGCCATCCTCTGCTCGAGACTATAGGTCTCATGGGAGGGGTCTAATAGATCTTTGTGCACTTTTGGTAGGCCTCTAAAAGTAGGAATAATTTGTTTCTCTACCAAAAAATATCTATATAAATCAGCATTTATAATATTACACATCAGTAAATCATATAATTCACAATGAACATTTTTTATGATCTTATCCATTTGTTAACTATTCAGATTCTGATAAGTGTAATGTTCAGCTAAAAGTATACCCATCTTGATTTCATACAAATCATGATCTAAAACCACTATGGTTCCGCCTTTATCAGTGGGTCTGATAATAATGCTATTATTACTCTGCAAAGTCTTAAGTGCCTCTCTTTCAATAGTATTTAAATTATAAAAATCAGGTCTGACATGCCTTTTATCGCGTTCAAAAGTATCTATAAGCTCCTTCGCACAAGCCTCTATACATACATACATGCAGATATGTCTATATCAACATAATTAGGTATATATGATTGTCTCATACGAAATATTGAACGTTCAAAAAAGTGAATGAAAAGAGTGATCTTTTTACAGCGAATCTAAGATGAATAAAAACTGCACAAACTAAAACTAATGTTTTTGCAGGGGGAAAACTTAAGACTAAAATGCCACTGATCACTGAGTACCAAGCTAGCCAAGGTCAGCAATTCATTCAATGGCAGAGTACATTAAATGTGCCATTTTGGTTGTAGATTTGTTTTAAATAAACTGAATAACAGAAAAGGGATGTATAAAGGGATTTAATAATAAGAATATGCTTAATGTTGAAAATTATGAGTGTATTTAGTCATTTGTAATGATGCTGATGCATTTTATTAGTGTTGCAGTTATATATAGCTACTATGGATATAAAAAGTGTACAAACCCCTGTTAAAATGCTAGGTTTTTGTGATATATAAAAAATGAGACCACAATAAATCATTTCAAAACTTTTCCCACCTTTAATGTGACCTATAACTTGTACAATTCAGTTGAAAATCAAACAAATCTGTTAGGGGAAAAAATATAACAAATAAAAAAACGTACAATAAGCTGGTTGCATAAGTGTGCACACCCTTAAACTAATAGTTTGTTGAATCACCTTTTGATTTAATTACAGCATTCAGTCTTCTTGGGTAGGAGTCTATCAGCATGGCACATCTTGGCAATATTTTCCCACTCTTCCTTGCAAAAGCGCTCCAAATTTGTCAGGTTGTGAGGGCACCTCTTGTGCACAGCCCTTTTCAGGTCACCCCACAGATTTTCTACTGGATTTAAGTCTTTGATCTGGAACCAATCATAATTCCCTCCACCTTGACTAAAGCCCCAGTTCCAGCTGAAGAGAAAGCAACCCCAAAGCATGATACTGCCACCACCATGCTTCACCATGGGGATGGTGTTCTTTTGGTGATGCGAAGTGGAGGGTTTTTGTGCCAAACATGCCTTTTGGAGTTGTGGCCAAAAAGTTCAATCTTGGTCTCATCAGACCATAACACATTTTCCCACATGCTTTTAGGAGACTTGATTTATTGTTTTGCAAATTTTAGCTGGGTCTGGATGTTTTTCTGTGTAAGAAAAGGCTTCCGTCTTGCAACCCTTACCCATATCCCAGACATATGGTGTATATGGGAGAATTTTGTCACATGTAGTACACAACCAGTACTTACCAGAAATTCCTGCAGCTCCTTCAGTGTTGCTGTAGGTCTCAGCAGCCTGCCTGACCAGTTTTCGTCTCGTCTTTTCATCAATTTTGGAGGGATGTCCAGTTCATTGCAGTGTCACTGTTCTCCCATATTTTCTCCACTTTTTGATGACTGTCTTACTGTGTTCCATGTTATATCCAAAGCTGTGGATTTTTTTTGTACCCTTTTCCTGACTGATATCTTTTAACAATGAGATACCTTTGATGCTTTGTAAGCTCTCTGTGAACCATGGCTTTTGCTGCAGCAGGCAACTGAGTAAGTGTCAGAAAAATCCTACTAGGACAGCTGAACTTTATTTGAGGTTAATCAGAGTCTCTTTAATTGATGGCAGGTATGTACCCAAGAAGACTGAATGCTGTAATTAAATCAAAAGGTGATTCTATAAAGCATTAGTTTAAGGGTGTGCACACTTATACAACCAGCTTATTTAATATTATTCCCCTAACAGATTTGATGTTTTTTTCAATTGAATTGTACAGGTTATAGGTCACATTAAAGGTGGGAAAAGTTTTTAAATGATTTATTGTGGTCTCATTTTTTTATATCACAAAACCTGGCATTTTAAAAGGTGTGTGTAAACTTTTTATATCCACTGTATATTTAAAAACTGTGACAGAGTCACATGGATCAGCCAAACAGCCACATTTGGCTCCATAGCTGTAGGCTGCAGACCTCAGTAAGACCAAATTGCTGCAACAGTATATTTTTCTATGATCTGTAAGTTACTATATTCCAATGAATGCCCTAAAGTAGGTCACTTAAAAAGGCTAAAAGAAACCAAACAGAGTTTGTGCAGCTGCAGGAATAACCCTTCACACAGATCTTGTTACTATTTAACAAATTGCTGCTCAAAGTCCATGCCAGTATGGCTTTCCAAAAATTTGTAATGAACCGTTAATGCTTCTCAGAAATGTAGACATATACTGAATGTTTAAAGCCAGACTTAAGACCTTTTACTTTCTTAAATTTGTGCATAACTGTTTTAGTAGCATACATTTTATAAATTAGTCCAGTTTCTAATATTATGAATCTTGCACATTACTGTGATGCGAGGCTGATGGTATTTTTGTCAGTGGTTTTGCAATGTTAAGGCCCTGTGTAATTTTTACGCTTATATATGTTATGTGCATCCTACTCAGTTTTGTAATTTTTTTAGAATGCTTTTTATTGAAATTGGCTTTGTGGCTCTTTCTCTTTGTCCCTCTGTGGCTCTGTCTCGCTAAGCCAATTTCAATAAAAAGCACTGTAATAATGACAGAGGGACAATAATTTACTGTTCAAGTAAAATGTAGTCCCTCTGTCATTAGCAAGACAATACACACACACAAACATATACACACACACACATACACACACACACGTGTACACACACACTCTGACCTCTTGTACAGTGTCTGCATAATCGCCACCAGGCATTATTGACTGAATTATGTCAGGAGTGAAAGGTAAATGACTTTTTTCTTTCCAGTTATGGACCTGCAAAAATTATAAATTACATAAACCCGTACTGTGTAAGCCGCGGTGGTAAAGCGGTAGCATTGTTGCCTCACATCAAGAGGTTCTCCTGTTCGATTCTCGGCTGGAGTGCCTTCTGTGTGGAGTCTGCATGTCCTCCCCGCGGTCGAGTGGCCTCCGAAAGACATGCGTGAATGGGCATGCCTTCGCTGAAGGTTGGGCATCGGGCTGGCAACTCGGCACCATAAAAAAATCGACTGCCAATCATTAGCGGACTGGAGTTCCGCTGTGGCGACCCCTAAACGTGAAAAGCCGAAAAGACAAACAAACAACAACATAATCCCATACCGTCTGTTCTCATCAGACTGCAAAGGGATGAGAGGAAGAACAGATGGAGAAGGAGCATGCAGGGACAGGGCTGAGATGTGGCTTTTTAAGGATAATTGGAACAACTGCTGATGCCACAAGGAAGGGCCAGTGGGCAGTTGGTGGCAATATGCCAATTATTACTGTCTTACCACTCCTACTTTCTGAAGGATCGAGACTGCATTGTATCGGTTCATACTCCTTTTCCCAGTCAATTTGCACAGTTCTGATGAAGCTGACACTTCATTATGGGAAGGGGGTTACAGGAAACGAGATTGTTTCAAATGAAGTGTTTTCCACAGTTTTCTGCCTTACTCGACAACATGTAAATACCATTTGCAGTCATCTTTTTTGTGTGTAGTGTTATACTTTGTTGTTACCTTTTGAAGGGACAGCTTCAGGTTGTCATAAAAACAAAATGAATGGCACTCTACAGATGCAGTCAGATGCTTTAATTTCTGGACACTTAATATCCCTAAGCATTTTTTAAAGTCTTTACTGAACTGTCTGACAAGGGGCTTACCACATAGGTTTCACCTTATCTGGTATGCATTTTACGCACACACACACACACACACACACACACACACACACACACACACACACACACACACACACACACACACACAAAACAGATCCATTCAGAATAACATGCAGATAACACAAGACATGCACACATACACACACACACACACACAGAAAAAGAAGGCATATATGATTATTATAACCCTTCAGTGTGTGCACCTTAAATTACCTTTATAAAGTAAGAAGTACAAAAAAATGAGTACTCCATTCTTCTATTAAATATGACTTTCTCTCATGATAACATATCACCATCATAATGATAAACTACCATGCATTCATTTTTAATTCCATTAACTATCAAAACTTTACACCTGCACAATTACACATTCCTAAACAATTCCTAAACACAGATGATAGAAAAGAGGAGGACAGTGATTGGAAGGAGGAACATTCACAGTGACCAATCAAAACGACAGAATCTAACATTTAACCACAACACCCTCACCTCACCACCCCTTCGTAGTCTTGTACATCAAGGAATCTCTGCAGAGCATGACAGGTCTCTCTGGCATTTGTAGAAGGACATGCAGAAGTCTTGTGAAGTGTCTGTTAGTAAGACTGGACATTCATGGTAGAGTGAATATAATTATGTTTCTGGGAGGGTCCTTACCACTATAATTATTGAGTTGGAACACTTTAAGATACTTCATTCGCTAAACAGCCATAGCCTTGCCATAAAACCATTTGGCACCAAATCAAAGTGGTTTGCTAGAGCCTTATATATCCCAGTGTTTACACTGAGGGGTTGAGTCATTCTGTCAGTTTAGCTAAAACAGTACATTGCCTAGTAGGTTAAAGGACTACATCGGGGAATGTAATTTTAGCTTTGTTTCAGATTTATTTTGACACTGGACTAACTATCTTTTTCTTGTTATCGGAAGTACATGTACTGCAGAGATATGATCATTACTCTCCTCCACACACACACACACACACACACACACACACACACACACACACACACACACACACACACACATTGCATCTCCCTACATCATTTCCTCCACACACACACTCGCACACACCAGCATAAACACTCTGACACACACATACTTTCAGAAAAAAAAGCAAAGAAAGAAAAGATGGAACTGTGATGACTGCGGAACTGCCATTACTTGACTGCTGATCTGTTTAAGTGTACCTGCTAATCTTCCTACAAGGAGATTTGAAGTCGCTGGCCAGTTCATTAGTAAAAAACTAAAAAGGAAAAAATAAAAATATAAATAAAAAAAAGACTTTTTTTTAAAAAAGAATACTTTTTATTGAGTCTGTCTAAAAGTAAAAAATAAGGAAAAAGAGTGAAAACTTTGCAAAAGAAACACATACAAGCTGATTTCAGAAAAGCATTCGAGATTGGTTCTGTCGATTGTGATAATGAGATACCAGAAGTAGTAGCAGGAATAAATGACAGTGTCAGCAGTTATGTCCTCCTGATAGAGATAAGCAGCCACCACATGAGCTTTTCTGGTGAGGGGGCATGCCTGAAGGACACTCCTGGTATGAATGGTACTCTACTTTAGAAACTTGGCCTGGTGTACCTTTGCTGGCTATGGTGGGCAGTGCTCATAACCTCCTTTAGTCGGGATGGTGTGCTACTACATAACTTGGACCTGGAATGTTGTTTGCTGGTGAGGGATGCCAGTCCTGAAGGCAGGCAGTCTTGTCTTCATAAGTTTTGGAATATCACAACAAGAGGTAACAGGGCTTCTGACAGCCCCAGGCAAAGCTGTTGAGCATGCCTCCTACAATGGCCTATGTACGTTGCTACTTCATGTGGGTACCCTCTCCCATTTATGAACAACACTTCCACTCTGAGCATGACTGGCTGGTGCTCACTGTAGCACTGTGCACCACCACAGCTCACCATAAACATTACTTCACAATCTCTGATTGACATGTTTTCATATAACTGGGCGGTATGATCAGAAAGGCCAGGTAAGACTCCTACCATCTCCATTAAGGACCATGTTTCTGACTGTTCCTGGATCACACTCCTGCCATTCTGCTCATTAATGCCCACCACTACCTGCAGTTTAGAGGAAACCTGTGATGTTTTATGCTATTAGGTACACCAGAATTGTTGGTCTATGGTAGATAGGCCCACTGAAGAAATAGTAAGCACCTCTGCAGCTGGTGTTTTGGCCACAGTTGGAGCTTTGTCTCAAGCTCTCAACTACTGGATAGTCCTCCAAAACATGGGATGGTGTGTGCTTAACTATTATATTCACAAGAGGCCCACTATATGTAGCCATGCACAGATCCTCTGTTGAGGGTAATTCCCCACCCAGAAGTGGGACAGCCGGTAACATCTCCATGTCCTGTGATGGTGGCCCACCTCCAAGTATCTCAGTATCATCACAACACTTTGCCAAGGTGTGTACATCAACATCTTTTCCAGCCTCAGCTATATCTACATGTATCACATCACTGCTTCTACATAAGAATACGTAACCCAGAAAGCTCCATGTACATATTCTAATATGCTACAAGGTCGACCTAATGGCATACAATACAGGACAATATATGCAGCCAATTATTTCTTATGCAACCTTATGTTCTGTTATAGTGGCATTCTCTTGGACTCCTGATGTGCCCATGAAAAGAAAGGTGTATCAATCCTACATTGTTAGGGTATATCCACTAATGTATCAACTGTGTTAGCAAACCACTGCTGTATACTGCTAACCTGGTCTGTCACCCACTGAGAGAGGGATGGAATGGGTTAGGCCAGCACCAATATTCACAACTCCCATTAAGAACAAATTCTGATTTATCCCCTCTATCCAGAGATACAAAGAGCTCACCCATGTCTGCCAGATTTTCTGATCCTGGTGATTAACTCCCAGTGGTGGCTCTCTCCCATGCAACTATCTTTGCCTCTTGCTTAGCACGGTGCAGCATATCAGTCAAGTGATGGAGAAATTAGCTCATTGTGTGGCTGTGCCCCCCGACCACATTTATGTTGCACAGAACAGAGTACCACACCTGGCCTGTAATGGTCAGTCTGCATCCCCCTCTATATAGTATTCAAATGCCATCAACCTCAAGTCCTTCACCAGAACATTGTTTTCACCATCACTGCATCTATCCAGCTGCTGTCTGCCACATCCTTGGACATGCTGAATCTAGTTTATTCATATTTAAGTTAAGAACATGTATTGCTAAAAATATGTGATAGGTAATATGAATGTATCTTTTCCTTGCATAAATACCACTTAATAGCATAACCATAGTATGATACCATGTAATACTTCTCCAAAGGGTATCACTTGTAAACTTGTCTGCCAGTATGGCATGTATAATCCTACCAAACACAGGAGTTAAGCATTGTGATATGGTATTTGATAAAAGTTTTTGGCAGTACATGGCACATGATAGTCTATTGACATTCCTTGATCAAACCCCCTTCCCAACCCAAAAAGCATTTAATTACTTCTGTGGTTACTAAAACATATAGCCAAAGAGGTGAAACACAGATAACCAGTATGTTACACACATACATACCTCTATCTCAGTAGTACTTTACTAGCAAAACATGCACATCTACAGCTATGAGAAGTCTCAACAGCTGTGAGAAGTCTCACACTGGGCCTATCTACAGCTATGAGAAGTCTCACAAAGGGCCTATCTACAACTATGAGAAGTCTCACAATGGGCCTAGCTACAGCTATGAGAAGTCTCACAATGGCCTAGCTACAGCTATGAGAAGTCTCACAATGGCCTATCTACAGCTATGAGAAGTCTCACAATGGCCTAGCTACAAGTATGAGAAGTCTCACAATGGGCCTATCTACAGCTATGAGAAGTCTCACAACAGGCCTATCTACAGCTATGGGAAGTCTCACAAAGGTAGTTACAGTACTGCATGACACTTGGAAAACTAGTAATCAAAACAATGACACCAAGCTAAACTCTAAGTTTAAAACCTTCTAGCAGACAACATAGACAAATGTGGCCACCTATCATGAATGACTATTAATTGCTTAATTCTAGTCCCATGAAATGGTTCCAGAATAATCAGATCAGCATGTCCATGACAACCATATTATGTTCTCAAGTGACCATGGTGGGTACTGGAGATAGACAGATGAATACACTCTGCAATTATGAGCAGCAAGTGCTACATGAAATGAAAGGTCATGTTTTTTTTTTTTGTTTTTGCAAGCTGCTGCCATATTGTTATACCATTTGGCTTCATGCAAGACAAAAATAGCTGTTAATTATTACCAACACAGGTTTCTGCAAGATATGTGATGAAGACAAAGATATTTCTTTATTTCCTTTCTCACCCACTTCAGTCAGCAGCTTCTGGGTGTAAATAATGGACCCTTAAAAACTGAATGTCTGGCATGACCTGGGCTTCATACTTACCAGGGTTACAATGCATCCAGTGTTCTGGTAAATGATGTCATCACTACTACGGAGACTCGCTGACACTGATGTCCAAGTCTGGAGGACTGAGAAGCTGAAATACAGAGAGAGGTCCCACAGATGGCTAGAAGTCGGATTTGTTTTTATTTTTCTTCAAGATAAATGCATAACCCTCAACAAGGTACTATTAATATGTGCAGTTTTATCTTTCAGCACATGAGGAAATACATTTCAATAAGTTGGTGTGTCACATCTGTGGAAGGGATGGGCTACAAGAAAGGGTATGAATCATTACTATCTGCCTTACAATTCAGTATGTTTTAATAGTAATTTTCCCCATTGTGTTTCCACTCTTGAAGCATGTGATATAGAAGAAAACGATTGCAGGTCCAGGCATTTTCCCACATTTGTCATATGTTGGACCTGTATACCTGTTTCCAGTGTGAGAATTTCTCAAATAGCCAATCATTTAGTAAGTGCACTGGCATGATGTTCAGAATAGATGCAAACACATGCACACTCTCAAGTAGGCAATCTCATCGCCTTCTTCACCCCCCCCCAAAAAAAATGTTGTGTTGTGTTTTGCTGGTGATGCTGGCTATCTTCTTGAATTCTGTCTGATCATTGTTTTCCTTTGTTATGGTTCTTTGGTGGGGGTCTGATGATGGGGGATGTGGGTGACTCACTCCTCTTAGGTGGACACCTACCCACCTGTTCATTAACTGCAGATGCAGCAGATATTTGAGACTGCAGTGAGGGATGCAGTCAAAGTTCAGGTTGGCCAATATCTCTGCCAGATACAGAACCTCCTGTGGTAAACTACAGATCTGTTTGAGGGGCAGACCCTAATCAGTGGACATTATTCATACAGCATCATAAGCTAGCAATGGTTCTGTGTAGCAGGTAACTCTCCAGGCCTCTCTGACACCTCCAGTGTGTCCAGCATCACATCCTTTTCTCTAACTGGCATGACTTCCTTTGTAGTCTGCCCTGCTTCATCCCTTGTGCACAGTTCAACCCTCCCCATCACCAATTTTCTCCTTTCCTTACCCCATTCTTGTGTGTGAAAATAACCCTTGTTTGTCTGTACCATTTTATGTTTCTGTTTTTAGTTTGCCCCCTAAAAACTACCCTTCATTCTCTTTCCACAACTAGTCTTCTCATCCTTAATCCTTCTCTTCCTATAAATAAAATGGGCAGTTTCCCCACAACAATGTACCCTATCTTCCCACTCCCCTCCTACCAGTATCTGATTTGTTTGCATTGCATTTTCTGTTTGCTCATCCCCATCCATGCTACCCTTGTTCTTGCTATTATAACAATAGTAATAATAGTGGCCATGTGATGTTGAACACCTCTTTGGCAATATTTACAACGTACATTTCACCAAAACAATGTGCTCTGTATAGTTTACTGACACAAAGCACTGCATTCTAGCATAAGCAGTTGCTTGGGTGGTAGATAGCCTAGGCTTGCAGCATTGCAGCAATTTAGTTAGGAAGCACATTACCAATAAATATATGGATACAGTCTGCATCCTTTGACTGCTTCTGCTTTGCTACTTACTACAAGATGCATGGCATTAGCTGCACTTGCTCTGTTCTATCACTCCTGATTATCACATCAGAGTTAAGTAGAGCTGAAATCGCTGAAGCTCTAGGTTTGAGATATCCATGTGTATTTCTCACACTGTGTCAGTGCCCTCTGTGAGCAGAAGTAATTATTTTTGTGTACATGGCTTGGATATTATGTGTATGTCAGTGCTTTCCTGCAGTAAATGCTATGCTTCTCTGGGTATAGAGCACTTGGGTTTCAAGGTACAGCAGTCAGAAAGTTCACCACCTAATTACAGAGCTTAAAAATAGCTGAATAAAAACAAGCAATATAAAAAGATACAGGAATGAGTCTTAGCACTTTTGTGTAGTAATTCAGATGTTCAAAGGGCTATTTTTATCACATCAAGTTTTTGAAATGCCATAGGCAGCAGTTTAGTAAGCATCTGGTGTTAATATGTAATGAGTTACAGAATTATTCTGTAATACCTTCACCAGCCAAGGCAAGAATAAAGCAAGTAAGTGATCAACACTCCACCCTGAATTGCACCCCCCATTACAGTCATCATTAGTCACAGCAACCTAGGAAAATATTAAGACATTTTCAAATATTTTATTTCTTATTTTCCACTAAAGAAGGGACTTTTACACTAGGCAAGAATGGAAGAAATGCATTCTAGTCATTAAAATCCAACAGCTCTAAATACAACTGCTGAGCTACAACTGCATGAAACCACTCTTCTACAGATACATCAGCAGCCTTTGGAAAAATACGCTGAGGAACAGAATCTCAGTCTCTGTTTCTCATAGGAAACAATTGCTGGTGAGATTACTAAGTGTGTGCCAGCAAGGATTCCCTTCTTTTTGGACATTTCTCCCTTCTTCAAATTGGAGTGACCATGGAGTTGATATATATATATATATATATATATATATATATATATATATAAGCCCAGTGAGTGTGTTTCAGACATTATTTTTCACTGCTTTTGATCCTCGTTACTGTGGAAATTGGCATTTCATAAAAGAATCACAGAAATAATGTGAATATACTAATGAATGTATGAAAAAACAGCAAGTAAACAGAGCAAGGAGCATTTTCTGCTGAGAGGCAAATCCCACTGCATCCCCATGTGGAGACTTCACACCCTACTTCCCTTACCAATATATTCTCCCTCTCAAGTTGCTTCAATTTCAAGAAGAGGAATTATTAAAAAAAAATCTTGTTCTTTGTCTGAAATGCTGCAGTCACAGACTGCAGAAAATTAATACATTTCAAACCCACAAATACCACTACCCCATTTTTTATGAAACATAGTAGGAGGAAACAACATACTGCACAGTCATGCTTGAGAAAAATTAGCAAACAAGTGTTAAGTTACTAAAGGGAGAGCTATTTAAATCAAAGGGGCTCACAGGAACTACATGCTGCTTATTCAGGTATTACTTTTACCTGGCTGGTTTACCTTGGACCTACATCACAGTGTGCAATATAACAGTTTATTATGTGGAATGAAATGTGCTTGAAAAAAAGTCATTTATTAAAATGTATTGTTATATGTTTTGTTAAATGCCTTTTTTTTCAAATTTTTTTCAGAATGCCTGTTGGCTAAATCTATTTTTATTTCATTTAAGCTTATTTCAGGAGGTTTTCCTTTTGCAGGACAGAAAAAAAGTTTGCTATCCATGCACTGTTCTAAACGTACAAGGAGAGCTTCACATCAGTCATTAAGGGGCTGCATTCTAGAACTTGTACAGTTTCAAACGTCCTAACTATGGTCATGACCTTGACCTTCTGGTGCAAGTGTTCATCAGTTTTATGATAAGAATAAACCTGAAACACTTAGTCAAACCAGATAAGGGTAGACCAAATTTATGCTGCACAACATAGGTTTGTGGAAATCTTTATTTCTTAAATCTGTATACATGTTTATAAGTTTACATTTAACAGCAGGTCTAGGCTATCTGGATGTTCTTGTTCTCACAGTTGTGGTGCACTCTCAAAGTCCACTAATATTCATCTCTTTTCTGTAGCTCTTCTGCTCCCCAAGGATTATTAGTTAACCCTTGAGTCTTCTTTCATGCTGTTGCTACATCAGCTCTACCTTAGTCATTGGAGGGAATACATTTATAGCTGCCGTCTGCTATTATGATCTGCATTTTACATGCCTACTTCAGTGTCATTTGGTGTACTTTTTGTTTGCATTTAATAAGAATACCACATTTATTACTGATTAGTGTGCTGATTTACTTGAATATATGAATGCCTTGAAGTTGCAGATACATTCCCTGCAGGAATATACGTTTTACACTGCTGCAATTGGTTTTGTATAGATGAGTATCTTAAAGACTGCAGAATAGATTTGTATATAGCCTAGGGATTTCTTTAAGTCTCAGTTAATTACTCCTGGTACATGCATGTCTTCTTTATTGGCATAGTATGACCTGTATTTTCTTTGATATATATATATATATATATATATATATATATACACGCATTTGGATTTGTGGAAGTTATGTTCCCGATGATCTTGGATTTCTTATATCTCCACAAATCAAACAGTCCTATGAATACAAGACTCACAGATCTAAATCTTCATCAGTAAATAAATAAAACATGGTAGAGAGAAAGGCTCATTTCATTAGCTAGTGTCTTCCCACCTCTGGAATATACTCCCACTGCTTATTAAGCAGCATGATTCATCATCTTTCTTCAAAGTTTCATTATTTTCCTATCTGTCCTTGAGCCTAAAGTGGAAATACATTGCTTGAGAAATGCCCATGACAACTCCAGCAAGCATGATCAGTTATTAAAGAATTAGTTTCTGGATTTCATTTTAAACAAGAATGGGATAATGCCTACATACTCTTTGTGAGAATGCTTGGATGAGGTTAATCTATAATTCTCAAAAACACAAGACTGTGTTATGGCAGGGGACCACCACATTGGCTTCCTTTTTTTGGATGAGAGCATTTTGGTTCTATTTGGGATGGCACGATTCATGCATGAGTGGATGTGCTTTCGTACAGTGCCTTAGTGTAGGATTCAGCAGTTGAACTTTCAGTTCCGTCTGCATGGGTGTCATGAAGTTTGTCACTTCTGACTTGAGTAGCATGAAGTTGGCTTTGGAGAAGTTTTTATGGTGGTTTCTTTACTGGGGGTGGGGGTGGGATGTGGATGTTAAGGGTGATTAGCTTATGGTCAGACCTGACTAACGAGGGGTGACCATAGGTATGGAAACACTGATTTCCCATGTTGGTAATGACCAGGTCTAGGATATTGGAGCCCTGGTGGGACTATGGATTAGTTGATCCAGGGCGTTGGAATTTATGAATTCCAAGAACCGTTGTAAAGGTGTTGGGACATGAGTAGTTTTCCCAGTTAATGGCATGGTAGTTAAAATCACCCAGTATTAGGGTGTTTGGTTCTATCTTAATATTTTCCAGTATGTTTAGAAAGGTGTAGTGAGAATCTTGGGGTATGGTGGGGATCTGTAGCAAGCTACAATTTGGATTGCAGTCTTACCTAGTGTTAGTTGCACTTGGAGAATTTCAGACACATTGTGTTGGCCAACTAGCCTGGTGGTGTGAATATCCTTGGTGAATATTGACACTCCTCCACCTTTAGTGTTTGGTCCTGGTTTGGTGGCGAAAAGTGTGGTAAGAGTTGTAGCCTGGTATTGCAGGGGTGCTGTCTGGAGCCTTGAACCAGGTCTCAGTTACTGCACAGATATCGATGTTCTCCATTTTTAGGAGTGCCTCGAGAGAGTGCATTTTGAGGTTTAGACTTCTAGCATTGAGTAGCATTACCTTCAGATTTTGCATGCTTGTACCTGTTACGGTGGTGATTTTGTCCTTTGAAGTTTGCCTAAAAAAGGCACTATAGGGGTGGCAAGAGCCTTAGCCAGTAACCTGAATCCCAGGGGAGACAGGTGCAGACCATCTCTGGCAAAGCATCGTGGTCTGTCAATCATGTCATCCCAGGCAGACAGATACTGGATCCCCTTTGAATGACACCATAAGCTTAGCCAATTGTTGAAGTCAATCATTTTATCCTTATATTGTGGTATCATTCTGGGCGAGGCAGGATGCTACTCAGGAGCTAGGGTCATACCTACCTGGGCCACATGATCGAAGAGCTCTTCCATGTCTCTTTTGATGTAGTCCAGGGAGGTACGTCTCAAGTCATTCACTCCAACATGGACAATGACAGAGTCATATTTGTACTTGTTGTGGAGTGACTTGAGTGCATGCGTTATGTGGCGGATCCTGGCACCCGACAGGCAGCTGACTGTAATTTTCTCCTTATTCAACCTGGTGAGAGGGACATCAGTGTGCCGGACTATAGAGTCACCTATGAATAAAGTGTTAGGTACATTGTCTTGCCTTAGGGGCTGTTGCTGGGTGGCACACTGGTGTTGTGAACTATGTGACACATTGGTTGTGATTGGTGTTTGTTTGAGTTTCAGCTTCAGAGGTCTTTGTTGCTTGGGCAGGTTACAGTTAAGGGTGGTAAACCCTCAATGTAAAATTTAGAAGTATTAGTATTGTTTGTCAGACAGAAGGGTCACATGAATTGGCAGACTTGTCATCTAGCTAACATGGAAATGATAGATGCACTGATTTTTTTTTATAGTAGTAAGGAAAGGACTGCTCTCCCTGCTTTCAAAGTCCTCCTTCATGCTGTTCGTTAAAGCTATTATTTACAAGGTTACACCACAACAAAATATGATCAATGCCTATGAAGGAAACTCATTTTAACAGCAGTGCAAACCAGTGCCTGCCAATTCAAATCATATCAAAGGCTGTCCGTTTATTTGTACTCAGATGCAGCCTCGGAAGATATCGTGTGAATGTGTATTTTACTAAACCTAATATCAGAAACATTTCAGACAGCTAGACTCACTGCATTCTGACTGCGGTGGTGGTGCTGCAGTAGCATTGTCGCCTCATAGCAAGATGTTGTCCCGTTCGATTCTCAGCTAGAGCGTCTTCTGTGTGGAGGCATACGTGAATGGGGCGTGCCTTCGTTGAAGGTTGTGCGTCAGGGCTGGTAACCCGGTATGTAAAAATCCACTACCAATCATTAGCAGACCAGAGTTCCGCTGTGGCGACCCCTAACCGGGAAAAGCCGAAAGACACAAAAAAGACTCACTGCATTCTGAAGAGAAATGCTCTTTTACGCTGCTACAGGGGACTGAGAGAGACAAAGAGAGAGAGAAAGAGGAAGAGAGACAGAGGTGTAGAGGTGTGGAGATGTGTAGATAAAGAGAAGATTTTGTCAAAAATTGTTTAGATTTCTTTATGTATTTTTCCCTCCATAGCTGCTAACCATCAAACCTCTCCCTATAGGCCTTGAGCCCATTCATTTGCACCATGCTGGGTATCCTCAGCATGGGGTAAGAGCTAACTAGAAAGGCATCACACAGACAGCCATGCATGCCGGCAGTGGATGACAGTATTCATGCTAAGGACCTAAATCTGCCCACGTTGGGTGACAGATGTGAGCTCCTGCACAAGCAAAAGATATGTGTGTGTGTGTCACATATGATGATAGCTGCCATCATTGTGTTAGGAATGCCAAGCTCATGTTCCAAATTCTGGCCATTTTGATGCTCTGCTAACCACTGCTCACATGGTAGTGATTGGCTACCCAAAACCTCCACTGCCTTCCCCATGATTTATGAGATGGCATCTGCCACTCATTCCTCCTCGTCATCCTCCTCTGCCACCTATCCCACTGTCTGAACCATTATTCAAGCTCAAGTCACCTGAGCTGTGGTTAGGGCTCTATTTCTTTATGCCACGGAGATAGGCTGTTTAATTAAAGTTTTATATAGTTTAAATAATTTGAAGTGCTCTATTTTCACTCATTTTAGTGCTATTAATTTCACTGCTAACCACTTTTGTGATTGGATGAGATGAATGTTTCATACTTCAAACAATAAGGATGGATAGACTGGAAGAAAAGCCAATGCGGCCCTATGGAGACCATAGAGATGTGTATCAACTGGAGTGTCATTTGTAGTATAGAATCCCACCTTCTAAGACAATTAACAGCATCACTTTTTTATGGTGTCTGTTCAAGTTAGCATAATGGTTAAGGCTTTTGCTTCCCATGCACAAGGTACAAGTTTTGATCCTTACCTCCAGCAAATGCTTATATGGATTTTGCGTTCTCTCCCTTTGTCTCTGTGAGGTTTCTCCCACCTCCATAACCATGCTGGGTGTTTTCACCTCAAAAAACTCACTCAAGAATATATTGGGGGCAGCAATACAGACTTTTGATGGTGCCTATCAGAGGAAGAGTTGTACAGCCCAACTGCTTTCAGCATCAGCTGTGGTGCAGAGTATTCTCTAGACTACAGAACATGAATCACAGACTGCATACTGTGACAGGGCTTTGATGGTGTAAAAAATTGGCTCTAAGTGATCTAGTCATATTGACCAATGTTGCTAAAAATGGACATGGGCATTGGTATTTACCAGTGATAAATGGGTTGCAGACCCAATCTACTCTGACCTATGCCAGGCACCTATTCTTTCAGTGAGGGGGTGTATATGCTCCTATTGGCCAGTGTCTAGTTGCTCAAACTAGGTTCCCTGGGATAGCTCTGTTGAGTGAAAGCTGGATGTAAATCCAATCAACCTGCCAAACATGAACTAAGAATTCCTACTCTCAATATAGGTTCACTTACAGGCTGCATTGTGTGAGAAAAGACCTGTAAGAGTCAGGTATGACTAATGAAGAAGGTAGGAGAGTGGCACTGAATCCAGAGAGATGGTGACAGTTGAAGCAACGACCCAAACCCATGTATAAAAATGGGAAAAAAAAGGGTTGGGGATGCAGATGATTTCTTATATTGGTGTAGCAGGAACTGTAAGAACCAATGTTAGTGGCTGCAGCACCATGTTCATTTGTCAACAGACCCAACGGTAATGTTGTGACTCTAACTTTCCATGTTCCAGGCCCACCCTCCCACTCTCACCTGCCTGTTTTGGCCACATCTCCTTAATATGGGCTTCTCTACCAAAATGCCCCAGCACTGCATTGTAGTTAGGAGTGATTCAGTGCACCCATACAATGAATAAATACTACACAGAAATGCTGGTAATGTTTAGTGAACAAACTATGGATGCAGATCTGCAGTACTGCAGACCTGGATGTGGAGTGATACAAAATAGGCTTCTTTGGACTACTTCTCCTTTTGTTCATACTATGAAGACTACAGTGTACAGTATTTCCTACTGAGAGCAATGGTGACCATGTTGTACAGCAATTCCAGTGACTACACAGGCCTGTTATACAGAGAACCAGAAAATGGACTGCAGTGAGGGACAGTAACTCCAGATTATAGCAAATATGAACTGTTACTCTATACCACTGCAGCAACCATCAGTTAGTTTAGCTTGTTATTTCTAAGCAAATCTTCCTCTCCAGATGTTGAAAATACTTCTCATACTTCCACTCTCCATTGTAAATGCCTGTCCTTGTTGCCTGTACACCTTTTGTGTTGATCTACACAGTTACTATGCTACTGAACTCTGCCTTGTCTGTTCTCAGTACTTGTATGACCATTCTTATGCAGATTAATATACAAGGCCCTGAGGTACACTTGCTGGCTGATTTCTGCTGTGCAACTATGTTCCAGAGATGGTTGTCCAACTGGCTCACAGACAGGACCCAGGAAGTTATAACTAGGGCGTCTACCTCTACAAAGAGGCAGGTCACAAGTGGAGTCCCTCAGGGATCAGTCCTTGGACAACTGGATGGGGAATGGGAAATTCATCCCTGGCTTGACACCTGTGTCTCTAATGGGCACAGGCAACCTGCAAATGGTTTATCTCCCAGATCCCTGCTTGTAAATGTTTCATCTACTAAGCCCCTGCTTACACTTATCAAGGCTACTAGAACTTGTCAGAGATTTAGGGTGCATAGCTCAGCTTAAAAAGGCCCTTGCGGTCATTAGCCTAGTAAACACCTATGAACTTTTAATGCTATATTTTATACCCACCCTGCAGCGATTTTCTGATCAAGTTTTTTTATGTAGTGGCTGTCAGTTCAGCCTAGTATTTATGGTCACCTTCCTATTCGAATTCCTAGGATTTAATAAAATCCACACCACTCAGAATGATTGCCCAACAAGGATTAGTTAAGTAGTGTGACAGTGTGAAAATGTGATTCAGAGGCGGGTATGGCTGCAATAAGAAAGACCTCATTATTGGCTCATTACCACATTTTTGAATTGAACACTAATACTGAGCATGCTAGAGCTCTCCCTGGAGGCCCATGCATCATGTTAGCAAATGCAAGCACACACACACACACACACACACACACACACACACACACACACACACTTTTACTGAACTTACCTGCACCATCTGTACTCTCATAAGAGTGAGTAGGCGACCACCATGTTTTTACGGTGGTCCCATTTCCCTTCAAGAGTAACATTTTAGATGAGTAATTCTATGAATCACTCAACCAAGCAAATCAGAAGCCACAGACATTTCTGGGGCAGAGCACATGGCTAATTAATATTAGCCATTCCCCCAGAATGCTGCATTAACATGCAGTGTTACCCGCAAGACTACAGTCCATTCTGAGACCCCATGTGGTAACACCTCAGTAGTAGAGCAGTATCTGAATACAAAAGGCTTAGCCTGATGCAGAAACATTTTGAGATGAGTTGTCCACATCACACAAAGCTTTTCTGAATCCCAGGGAATGTGTTAATACTTGTAATAGATAACTTCCTTCAACATAAAGTTAAATGCATTCTTGAAACTAAGGCTCAGTTTGAAATACCACCTTTATGTTATATCTGACCCAATGTCTCTGTGGTCTAACAGAGTAATGAAAAACATTAAATACATACATATTAAACTTTTACGCTAATTAGATTTCTATTAGCTAATAATGTGGATTTAACTTAGGGCTAAGTTTTTTTACTGTGTTTGCTTTAAGTTTTTTACATTTTTTCAAATGTTTTTATTTACTTACTTCCTGAAAGCATTGCCTATAATTATACCTTTCTATAATATTTCACTGCTGCATGATAACTGGTTAGCTAACATTTTGTACTCGTTTAGTAGATGCACAGTTTCACACTACTTGTAACGCATCATGCAAATTATTTCTCCTGTTTTGCTGGGTTATGGCTGTAAAGAGTCTTGTACAACCAATCCATTTTCTTACTAACAGTGACTGAATGAGTGACTACAAGGGAATGCTACTTGAAATTTGCCTAGAATAAGACATTCTCCATACGTAATGGATCACTAAATTCTAGACGACGCACACTTCTGGACCTTAACTAACGTGCTTTCTCAGAATGCCTTCTGTGCCCAGGGCATTCTCCATTCTCCACTACAGTGTAGGCAATGAGACAATTACAGAAGTGTAACAAAAATGCTAATACTAAGCCTCTACAGTAATAATAAAGATGCTCATCACCACTATAATTCACTTTGTTTGCAAAAAGTACAGAGGTTCAGAACACATAATAAGGTAAAGAACTTAAGATTACATGAGTATGGCAGCTCATATGATAGCGATGGAGAATGCAGAACATTTCTGACAAGTGTGACCCAATATCATTTCATCTTTTTTTTTTTTTTTGCAATTTTTCTGCTCTTTGCACAAGATAATAGATGTTTTTTCTATCTGGGAAGCAGGTGAGGATTCTTTTGAGTTAATCTGGATACTGCTGCTGTTGAATTTGACCATTAACAGACATGATAAACCTGTATTACAGACAGTCTGACATATTGTTCTAATGGGCCCATGTGATTAAAAAACACACACATGCACACAAATAGAACATCTCAGGACTGACACAGTTGGCTGTATACCTTCTGGGAAGAGTTGTCCAAGATTTGGAAGGCTGTTTCATCCACTCAGTGACCTCAATGGTCACATCACTATCCATGCTACACTATAAGAAAGGAACAGGTGGTGGAATGTGTGCCCTGGGAGGTGATGGTAATGGAACAGAGGCGCATCCTTCCAAATAAAATATGCAACTTTCTTATTCTGTCTTCACATAGACAGGTCCTGCTAAGGTTGCATCACCAGTGGAGTCTGAAAGAAACTTTCTGCTGAATAGATGAATATTTGAGCTTCTTGTTTAGCTGTTATATACCTACATCAAGTTTATTACAAGCTGAGATAAGTACAAACTTTTAGTGTTATAAGATAGTACTGCATTATATTTTTCTGCTTATTTACTTATTTCATTGAATATTGTGTTAAAGATAGTACTGCATTTTATTTTCCTGTGTATTTCTTTGCTTCACTGAATATTGTTATCTCTCTGCAGTTAGAATCTTGGTGGCTTTGGAAATGCCCACCACTCCTGTAAATTTGTGTTTGAACACTCCTCCAGGGTCCATCTCATTTGCTCATTCAACCGCGTACAGTGAGATCATATTTTGATTTCAGACACTCTTACAAGTCCCATCTGTTCAGCTGTATCCCAGTCTAGTGTCATTAGCTCTTTCTACCTAATAGAGAGAGAACATTTGAGGAGGCCAACCCACTTAGATCCTTAACCTTGAATTATCTTCTGTTTCTCTTTTCTCCCTTTCCACTTTACTTTGTGTTCTGACTGAGTGTGCTTCTCAGCTGATAAGTATACTTTTTCCCACTTTTTAACTGTTCAGGGTTGAATTAAACAATAATTTAGTTCAGTTCAGAATACAGTTTGAATAAATTGCTTTAATATTGCTACACACTAAAGTGTGGTAGCTTGCACTGCACTTGAATTGCTTTTAGTGCTCTTTTAGCTGCTTTTCTGTAACAAAAAATATATAATAATTCTAAGCTTGTTTCCTGCCTTTCCTGTAACTAGTCTAGTCCAGTTACAGTTTTGCTGTATCCAGGACTGTTTGTAAGCTTCTGAGCCCCCAAGCCTTTCTGTGTTGAGGGAAGCCTTCTAGCTTGTCAGTGGGAGTGGATAAGCACTAGGAAGCCTATCTACCACAACAGGAGAGGTTTCTGTCCCAGAAATTGTAGTTTATTGGCCGTTTGGGCAGTTGTTCCATATCTTTCAACTTTCTGGTCTAAAAGCCCATGTTTGTACTAGTTTCCCACCTTTCCTGTAGCTAGTCTAGTCCAGATACAGATTTGCTGTATCCAGGACCGTATGTAAGCTTCTGAGTCCCCCAAGCCTTTCTGTGTTGGAGGGAAGCCTTCTAGCTCATCAGTGGGAGTGGTAAGCACTAGGTAGCCTATCTACCACAAGAGGAGTAGTTTCTGGCCCAGAATTTGTAGTTTATTGGCCATTTGGGAATTTTTCCATCTCTTTCAACTTTCTGTTTTTAAACCCCACATTGCGCTCATTTCCCACCTTTCCTGTAACTAGTCTAGTCCAGATACAGATTTGCTGTATCCAGGACTGTTTGTAAGCTTCTGAGAGGTACCAAAGTCTGCTCTTCAATTTTTCCCTTAGATCTGCTCGTTCTCTCCTCTCCTGCACTTTTACTAGCTTATTAGTTTAGCACTTTACCATACCAGACTTCTTGTAGCAATTATTGTAGCACACAAAAGTGCTACCAGCACTAAACGTTCTACAAGGAAACAGCTCCAGTACTTATTATTAATGCCCACCCCTCCAGGCATGTCTAAAGGTCAGTTCCCTGTGCTTTCTCCTGTTAACCTGGTGAACTTGGACATCCTGAGGCAATGTAGCAACTGCCTCATGTACACCAACAACCCTCTCCTCTTACCTCCCAACACCCAGACTTGTGAGAGATGCATTTATATATCCAAATTGGAAGCCATACACCCTCCAACCAAGACCGGAATAGCTGGTCAAGAGGAGAAGGTCAACAATTGCACCACACCACATGGAACACATAGCCCTCCAGAACACACACCAGCACTGCCTTCACATAAAAACACAAACCACACATCCACCTTCACGGAGGCTCTCAATAAAAATCTACCCAAACAGCAGAGACCTCCAATGCAGAAACACACTTGACCACCACAACACAACACTAATCACGAGACACATAACTCTCCTAAACAGTATGCCACTCAACCAAAGCCCCTAAGGCAAAACAGCATGCCCAGCACACTAGTCATAGGTGACTTGATAGTGAGGCACACTGATGTCCCACTCACTAGGTTAAATAAGGAGAAAGTAACAGTCAGCTCCTTGTCAGATGCCAGGATCCACCATATAATGCATGCACTCAGGTCCCTCAACAACAGGTACAAATATGACTCTGTCATTGTACATGTGGGTGTGAATGACCTGAGACACACCTCCCTGGACTACATGAAAAGAGACACGGAGGAGCACTTGGACTATGTAGCCCAGGCGGGTATGACCCTAGCCCTGAGCAGCATGCTACCATCACCCAGAATGATACCACAGTACAAGCAGAAAATGACTGGTTTCAACAATTGGCTAAGTTTCTGGTGTCATTCTAAGGGGATCCAGTATCTGTTTGCCTGAGACTACATGACTGACTGACCTCGATGCTTTGCCAGAGATGGCTTGCATCTGTCACCCCTGGGCTTCTGGATACTGGTTAAGGCTCTTGCCACCCCTATAGTGCCTTTTTAGGCAGTGTTCCAAAGACCAAATTACCACCGTAACAGTTACAAACAAATGCAATCTGAGGGTCATGCTGCTCAACGCTAGAAGTCTAAATCTCAAAATGCATGTGCTCAAATCACTCCTTAAAATGGAGAACATCGACATTTGTGCTGTAACAGAGACCTGGTTCAAGGCAGCAGAAAGCACCACTGCACTACAAGGCTATAACTCATTCCACACCTTTCAGCCCCAGAACTTGGACCGAAGCTCCAAAGGTGGTGGTGTTTGTGACAACCGTGCCCTGCCCAGCAATCAAGGAGCCTCAATCCTCACCACTAACACCAGGGAGGACGTCTCATATAAGAGGAAAGGATAACAAATACACACAGTAAAGTACAATTTCCCTTAAGTGCACACAGAGATCACAGTCAGTCTGGGGCTGGTTGCTTCCTTGCTTTCCAGGTCCCCAATAAGACTCCCCACTGGCACAGCTATAGGGTCCAGATCTCAGCCTAGCTGGTAAGCTAACCTCCAGTACCCTCTCTGTCCCACCAGTGCTTCATGTCCCTGTCCAGGTAGCTGACACACCACACACACTTTCAGATAAGTATTTATACAACTTCACAGACACTCCTGGGAAAGGCTGACACAGATTCTCCAGCTGTGCCCTTTACCCAGACTACACAGTAGTAATTTCTGCCACCATCAGCTAATACTTATCAGCCACCCAAAGGCCCTTAAAGGAGTGTCCAGTTATTAATGTGCAATATTATTATCCAATTGGTAATGTGACTATTCAGTCTAAGACTTATTACAATAAACTCTATAAATATGCAATGTACTCTACAGCTTTACTTATCTGTACACAAACCAGCCACAGGTAAAGGTTTTAAAATATTTAATAATAAATAATTAAAAACACAAGACAATACTAATAAACCACAGTGATATCTAAGAGTTCAGAGATCACACAGAAATTTAAAACAATACAGTAGGAAAGTTCAGATATAACAGAAAAACATTTGTCTAACTTTCTTCTATGTTCCTAGCTATTACTACAAGAAAACATACTTCTAAGACACTACTTACATAAGACAACAAGCAGAGTGCTGATAAGTTACATATCAAGATCAAAATGCTCACAGTCTCTCACCGAACAATAGTTTTTAAACTCACTAACAAACAGCTCTGCTAGGCCCTCCCAGATTACATCATTTTGACACTTAGGTTTTCCCAATATACACATTACATTATTTTGACACTTAGTCTGGAGTTCCCAGGCCAACAAACTGCATTATTTAGCAATCTAACACCTGCTCAGGAAACTACAACAATAAAAGACATTTCACATGTACACTCTAGCAATTATTCCTTAAGTTAAGACAATAGAAAGAATTCAGTCAGCCACTTCAGCACCACTATTTAGATCAAAAGGTATACAAGAAATTATTCTAACTTCAAAAGAACAATTGAAATGCTTGGCTTAGTTTTCCTTACAGCAGATGGCAATGTTGCAACAATCTTGAAGTTCACATTTTACAGTATTTTCTTTCATTTAAGAACATAAGCCTATATTTTACAGTTATATATACAAATGATAAAATTATGTATCAAATTCTATTTGACTAGGCTGGCAGCCTTCGCCCATCTTCCCTCAATCTTTACATCTCTTCCCCCCTGGAGAACTCAAGCTAGATTTTCAAGTGATCCTTGAGAAATGCCGCTTGAGAGGGTTAGGTCTATCTGGGTGTACCTCATCCCATTCCCTGTCTTGAGAGCCCTTCTGCATTGGCATTGCTACTCCCACTGCGGTGGTGCACCGACATATATGCTTGCAACCCCAGGCTCCATCTTAGCAACTTGGCATTTTGCTGACTGGCTCTGTTTAACCATATTAGAGGGTTGTGATCTGTCATAACAGTGAATTTCCTTCCATACAGATAAGGTTGAAGTTTTTGCAGTGCCCACCCAATGGTTAGACATTCTTTTTCTACAGCTGCATAGCATTCCTCCCTGGGTTGGAGCCTACGACTGAGATAAACCACTGGGAGCTCTTCCCCCTCTGAAGAAATCTGGCTAAGTACAGCCCCCACCCCATGGTTTGAAGCATCCACCTGCACGACAAATTCTTTGCTGTAATCTGGACTGGCTAACACAGGGGGTCCTCCCAAAGCTTCTTTAAACTTCTGAAATGCCTGCTCACATGCTGGGGTCCACACTATCTTATCTGGCTTGTTCTTCCTTGTTAGGTCTGTGAGGGGAGCAGCTATGGTACTATAACTAGGGACGAACTTTCTGCAGTACCCTGCTGTCCCTAAGAATGCCATCACCTGCTTCTTGGGAACAAGTGCAGGCCATGCCTGAATAGCTTCCCCTTTGGCAGGTTCTGGCGTTATCTTACCACTCCCCACTCTATGTCCTAGGTAGGAGACCTCTGCCATACCCACCTGACATTTGCTCGGCTTAATGGTCAACCATCCCCTCTGTAGTCTGCCCAGCACCTCCCTGACATGCTGAAGGTGCTCTGGCCAGGAATGGCTGTAGATGGCAATATCATCTAGGTAAGCAAGGGCAAACCCTCCTGTTCCTGCTAGGATATTATCCACCAGCCTCTGGAAAGTCGCTGTGGGATTCTTCATCCCAAAGGGCATCTTTGTGAACTCGTACAAGCCAAAAGGAGTCACAAAGGCTGACTTCTCTCTAGCACTGGGAGTCAAGGGCACCTGCCAGTAACCCTTGGTAAGATCAATGGTTGTAAGATACTTAGCCCCACCCAGCTGCTCTAGGACCTCATCTGTCCTAGGCATGGGGTAAGCATCTGACTCTGTGTGACTATTTAATTTCCTGTAATCCATACAGAACCTGGTGCTGCCATCCTTCTTTGGCACCAACACCACTGGCGAGGCCCAGGGACTGTTGGACTCTTGAATCACCCCTAGTTCCAACATCTCCTGTACCTCCTCCCTCAGAGTCTGTTTGACTCTCTCAGGCACCCTATAAGGGGCCTGCCTAATAGACCTTTGGGGTCCTGTATCCACCTGGTGCTGCACCAGGTGGGTGCTCCCTAGTTTCCCAGTGAACATGTCCCCAAATTCCTGCAACACTGCTTGGATTTCTTGAACCTGGGTAGGAGATAGCTGCTGGGACATTGCTACCCCTTCCACCTAGGTGTCGGCCCGAGCCTCACTGAGATCATCAGTCCCCAGATCTCCCTCAGACTCTTCCTGCAATCCACTGCAAATGCTCAGCACAAGGGCCTCCCTATCATGGTATGGTTTCATCATGTTAGCATGGTACAATTTGTGCCCCTGCCATCTGCCTAGCACTTCCACCATGTAGTTAACATCACTTACCTTTCTTACCACCTTGTAGGGTCCCTCCCAAGCTGCTTGCAGCTTGTTGTGTCTGACAGGAATGAGAACCATTACCTGCTGCCCCACAGCATATTCTCTAGCTCGAGCATTCCTGTCATACCACACCTTTTTCTGTTGTTGGGCTTCTGCCAGATTCTCCTGGGACAAGCCCATTAGTTCCCTCAGCCTTGTCCTGAGGTTTAGGATGTATGCCACAGCAGGCTCCTTGTGAGACTCTCACTCACCTTCCCACTCATCTCGAATTAAATCTAGAGGTCCCCTCACCCTATGCCCATACAGCAACTCAAAGGGTGAAAAACCTGCAGATTCCTGGGGAACCTCTCTGTAAGCAAACAGATGGGGCAAATATTTATCATTTTAACACTTGGTCTGGAGTTCCCAGGCCAACAAACTGCATTATTTAGCAATCTAGCACCTGCTCAGGAAACTGCAACAATAAGACATTTCACATGTACACTCTAGTAATTATTCCTTAAGTTAAGACAATAGAAAGAATGTGTTCAGCCAGCTGCTTTGGCACCACTATTTACATCAAAAGGATATACAAGAAATAATTCTCACTTCAAAAGAACATTTGAAATGCTTGGCTTAGTTTTCCTTACAGCAGATGGCAATCTTGCAACAATCCTGAAGTTCACATTTTACAGTGTTTTCTTTCATTTAAGAACACAAGCCTGTATTTTACATTATGTATACAAATGATAGAATTATGTATCAAATTCTGTTTGACTAGGCTGGCAGCCTTCGCCCATCTTCCCCTAATCTTCACAGTGTTTCCATTTTCATAAAGGATATGCACACCTCCAGACTGGGTGCCCAACATAATGCATCAGAGATACTTCAGGTGCAGCTAACATTGGGTAAGACAGTGATTCAGGTTGTAGCCTGTTACAGGTCCCCAACCATGTCCCAGGACACTCACTCCACATTCCTAAGCACCCTGGAGAATATTAGGGTCCAACCTAACACACTCATACTGGGCAACTTCAACTACCCCTCCATTAACTGTGAAAACTACTCGCGTACCAATACACTTGCCCAACGTTTCCTGGAATTCATTAATTCCAATGCCCTGGACCAGCTCGTTCTTACCCCCACTAGAGGTAGCAACATCCTTGACCTGATCATTACTAACATGGGCAACCATTGCTCTACACCAATAGTCAACTCCTCCCTAGTTAGATCTGACCACAAACTAATCACCTTGGAAATCCACATCCCTCCCACCCCCGCAAAGGTAACCACCATGAAAACCTTCTCCAAAGCTAACTTTGGTCTCCTAAGAACAGAGGTGGATAACTTCACGGCACCCATGCAAATGCAGAATAGTTGCATGACTGCCGAATCATACACCAATGCACTGTACGAACACGTACACAAATGCATGGATCTCACCATATTCAATAGAACCAAGACGCTCTCCGAAAAAAAAAAGGAAGCCAATCTGGTGGTACCCTGCCATAAACAAACTCTACAACAGAAGGAGGAAACTGATGCAGAATAAGGTGAAGTCCCAAGACTGGAAAAACTCCCTTATCAGACTCAACAAAAAGTTGAGATCACTCATCAAATCCTCTAAAGCTAGCTATGAAAACAGAATTGCAGCAGATAGCAAAGACAACTACAAGGCATTCTATAGTTATGTAAAGAACCTCCATGGCAATACCCAGATTTGCTCTGAGCTACTGCACAATGGTACATCCTATACCCAGCCAACAGCTATTGACAATATACTGGCTGACAGATTTAGTGCCAACCCCCCCAAAGGACCTATCAGAATACCAGTAGATTGCCAAGCACCCAGTATTACAGCTGAACAGGTTAAAACAGCACTGTCCAAGGCCAAGAATACAGCTTCTATGGGACCTGACAATATCCCTGGCTGTGTTCTACATAAACTACAGAGTGAACTGGCACCTCTCCTGTGTGTCCTATTCAATTACAGCCTCACCTCAGGCTTTGTCCCTACCGAATGGCACACTGCTATAGTCATCCCTCTCCACAAAGGAGGAGCGACTACAGACCCTGGGAACGATCGCTCCATTAGCCTGACAAGTCTGATATGCAAAGCTATGGAATGCATCAGCATGGATCTAATAAACAAGGATATATGGAATCTCCAAACTCTGGATCCCACACAGTTTGGTTTTGTGAAGGGTAGATCATGCCTGCTCAACTCGGTCGACTTCTTTGAGTCAGTCACCAGAACTGTGGATGAAGGCAAGGTGGTTCATACAGCCTACCTTGATCTGGCCAAGGCCTTTGATACCATTCCCCACTCAGGAATCATAGAAAAATTCACTAAGCTAGGCATCAGCCACTATATCACTAGGTGGGTTGCAAACTGGCTCACAGATAGAACCCACAGTGTGAAAGTAGCTGACTCCAAGTCATACTGCCGACCAATCACGAGTGGAGTCCTACAGGGACCGGTCCTGGGTCCTCTCTTGTTTGGTATCTACTTCTCAGAAGTCCAGTCCAACACGAAGGGACTCTGGCTGACAAAGTTCGCAGATGACTGCAAGTTGGGAGCCATCATTAACTCCCCAAGTGATGTTGACATCCCACAGAAAGATCTCACTGAGACCAATGACTGGTGTCAGAACCATGGCCATAAGCTCAATGCCAAAAAATGTGTCATCATCCCCTTTGGGAAAAACCCAGTTCCCATGATCTACCACATCGATGGTAGTTCACTGAGCACAGAAGGCGTTATAAGAGATCTGGGAACACAGGTTGACAGCATCCTCTCTTTTGACCACCACACTGCCACTGTGGTCAGAAAGTCCTTCTATGTGGCACATCTCATTACTAAGAGTTTTGCATCCAGGAAGAAAGAGGTCATTGTCTCCCTCTACTCTTCCCTCATTAGGCCAATCATCGAGTACAATGTCCCATTTGGCATGTACCTCACTAGACACCTGCAACAACTGGAGAGGCCACAAAAGTACCTCACAAAGAGGATCCTAGGCCTTAAACAGTTGTCCTATATGGACAAACTCAAAAAACTCCAACTATTCTCGGTCTCATATCGCCTACTTAGAGGCTATGTCTGCTTGACTTATAAAGCCATGTCTGACCCAGCTCTGTTACAAATGCTACATCTAAAGAAGTCCTAATCCCTCCACACCACACAGTCTAGAGACCTCAACCTCATTACCACAGTCAACAGAACACGTTGGAAGGACAGGTTCATAACCCAAAGACTGCCCATGCTATGGAATAGACTTCCCATACATGTCAAACAGAGCACCTCACTGGCCCTCTTCAACAGAAATCTTGATGAGTGGATGGGAAATAGAAAATTCACCCTGGGGATCACTCCAGTGGCTCTACTCGACAGAAGCACAGGAAACTAAGGTTGTGTGGCACATTGCCAGGGTAATCCTATGGGCTAGGCTTGTAAAGGCTCCAGGGCATTAGTCTAGTACACACCTATGAACCTGTGAGAATCTTTACAGGTGAAAGCAACATGAGGGTGGTAACAACCATTAGGGAAGAGGCAAGCATTTTTTTGGAGGATTCAATAATTAGGATGTCAGGATGGCAGAATTAGCTGAAAAGGATGTTAGAAAAGAATGAGTTATACAACACCCTAAAACAAACTATTGTTTTTCAAAACACATTTAACAAAAGCTGCCATCTCATCATACTATCAGAGGACAGAGTGCAGCAGAAAGCAATTGTATGTAACTGTAGTTAGAGTAAAATTCTCTTTCACCCTAGAAAGAAGCACCTTATAAGCATTTGCATTTATCCACAAGCTAGTCTACTTAAATTATGTCCACCCCCAGTCAAGTTCACTCTAGCAAAACATCATAGGTCCCTCCCTAGATCTCAAAGCAATGGTGCCATCATTTTGCAGAGCACACCAGAGAACCACTCTTGTTGTGAGCAGCCTTCTGTACCATAGGCCCGGCATAAAATAACCACGTGCCACAAAATGAAAGAAACACAAGCGTATTCTCCTTTAACAGTAAACATTCTGACAAAATAATTCAGATGTTGGTGTCACTTGTAGCATCCATTTACTGCTCCTTCTATTTCAACACATACCTAACCCCATACCTCTATCTCTGCTTACCCTTACCACCTGCCCACATCTTGCTTGCTAAAACAGTTCTTTACACCCTTTATTTCCTCTCTATTTCAGGAAAATCACTTCTAAATTAACTTCCTCTTATCATGATTTTTTTCAGTTTAGTTCATTATCAGAAACAATATCCATTGTTCAAGTTATTTCCCTCTTTCAACGCTTATTTACTCCAGCTTGCTCATATTTTCCTGAGTTACTTATGACTGTCTTTAATCTATTTTCACTCCTCAGATCTTTTTTTTTTAATATGTATGTTCAACCTGATTCTATCCACTCTTTCTACAAGTCTCTTATAGTATCTAACCAAACACTCTTTGATTCAATACTTGTCGTTGCAAGTTTAGAAGAGTGGCCAAAGGGTGTACAGAAGATAGTGGAAAAAAAGGTATGATAACAGCATATTATATATTGAAAAACATCTTCAAGAGTTATCACAATTGCCAAAAAGGCTATTTTATAGATAGTGAAACTGCCACAGCCAGGAAAAGCAGCTCATCACTTCTGCATAGTTGTCAGACTGTAAAGCCTTTTCTGCTTGTAAGAGAAGCAGGTTTTAATGCAGACATTTTACAAATAGCTTGTCTGAATCATTGCTAAAAACTGTGTGCCTTATACTCTCTCTCTCTTTTTTGCTCTCTCTGTTTCTCTCAAGTGACAACAGTGGTTAGTTAAGGATATGCATACTGTTTTGTGGATTGACTTTAGAATGGATGAAAACTCCAAGTCTTGACAATCACCCAACAGGTAAAGTTTGCATGTTCTCTTTTCGAACATGGTTCTGTTCTACTTGTTTCTTTAAATGATGGAAGGTTTCTGGAAAAGGGGACGATATAACCCCTTTAAAAAAATTCTCAAGATGCCCACCACCTATAAACCAACATTAAACTTCACTTTCTTATGGAACATTACAGAGAAGGATGAGACTTTGCATTTACAAGTTGTCTATACAAACCACAGCTTATATGATATATTATAGAGTGGCTTCTTGAAGAAAAATACTACAAAAGCATCTTTTTTGATTAACATCAATGACCACCTCTTATCCAAGAAAAGAAAGTTGAATTTTGATACTATTCAACTTTATGGCAATATTATACACTGTAGTCCAGAATATTTTGATATAAAATTTGTAGACTTGGGGAAATGTCCTGAGATGGTTTACTGGCCACATATGCGACTGGCCCCAATGATTGGTTTTGGTGTCTAGATGTATTCACCCACTACAGTTGACTTTAGCCTGCTGCAGGGTTCAGTACTGTAACCTGTGTGTGATATCTTAGTTATGCAATGATTAAGCCTATCTGGTACACTCTGCTAGAAGAAGACATTGGATTGTAAGTACACGTAATTAGTTTCCATGTGATTCTGGTTCTGGTTTTGAGCACTTCTGTCTTAACTGCCCACTCTGTTTCTGCAAAGTTCATTCTGAAAGCCCTGAGCTACTACACCATGTGCACTGTTTGTGCTACTTTTATTGTATCAAGTGAAGTATATTAAAGCTGTTACATATTAAAGGCATTTGCCTAACTTTTTATTGTTCAGTAGGCAACACAGTTGACTTGACAACATAAGTGTTTCCAGTAGAGGAGATCAAGAGACTTAAGAGTCACAGTGGTTATTCTCCTATGTGAGATGGCACTGTTGAGGGCACTTTTGGTTGCCATACAAAAGAAATAATAAACTTTACAGGCAAGGCACAAAAAGATATATCCAATAGCCAATGGTACTGAAGAGCCAAACACTCCTGAGTCCTTAACGTGAACACATTGGATGAGAAAAGAGTTCAGTAGATGTGATATGGATGCTTCATATTTCTGGGGTAAGTTGATAGAATGTAATTCAGCTGAAGACACAAAAGGATCGCAGTGGGCATAGATGGTAAAAGGATGGAGACAGATCCACGATACAGTGAGTGGTGGGAAATGATTGCAATGTTAAGAGAGGGTGATGCGACTAATTGCTTCCCCAAGGATACCTGCTGGAACTGAAGCCATTATACATATTCAGTAGCAACATTTTATTGGACTTAAAAGGCCTTACATTCCTTTACACTGATGTGATTACTCACTACTCCCTACATTCTAAAGAAATGTAAATGTGCATTCCATCTTAGTTGTTACCTCCCTGCAGCCATAAAGGAAAATGTTTCAGAGAAAATTGCAGCATATTTCAAATTTGCGAAAATCCATGTATGCTGTTCACAGTTTTAGCAATTCTCTGGATGCACAATTTATTGAAAGGAATCTCTATAATGTTTTTTTTGTCATTATTTTAAAAGTACAGTGAACTTAGAGTTGATTAGACTAGTAATTGCATGCAGGGGTCAAAAACTATGAATGAAAGGTGTCAGAAGCTTTGCCGCACAAGGTGTATATACATATCTATCTATCTTGGTAGATAGATATGTGTATAATCTGAGAAACTCCATCTTCAAATATTTAGTTTCATTTAAAATGGGAAAGCACAAGCTGCATTTGCCCTGTTAATACAGAACCCTTATTATGAGAATTTAGGAAGATATGTATATCTTTTCGCCTCTGTAAATCATTACTTTTGAAAAGGCCTCAGAAAAAAAAGTAATTGACTACAGAGAATATACAACACCTCCAAACCCCATTGCTGAATCCTTAAGTAGTAGGCATCGCTAAAAGAAAAAGGGAGGTCTCAGTTCCAGCATACAAGACCGTCATGGTACCAGGTTAATTAATATGCAATTTGAACAATAAGGACATAGGCTGGGAAACGTTTATTGAAAAGAGATGGAAAAGGGACTGTAACATAACCTGTAGCATATTAAGACATAAGTACCCATTTCCTGAAGAACTTTTGAATGAGAGAAGAAACACAAGGGAGAAGTACAAGCAAGCACCTTAAAAGGAGCAAAACAGCTTAGAAAGTTATGTAGAGAGATTTCAATAAATATTCAATCTAACCACCAGCTATATCTCTTAAAAATACCTTATTCTGGGGATGAGTGCTTCCATTTTAAAAATGCCTAGCTCCTTATTGAAAAAAAGTGCCATGCAACATTAACATTTTAAGCAAAATTTCATGGCTAATTCTACTTAATATTTTTGTATCTGCAAAGCATTTTGCATGAAGAAATTGTATTACTTTTACATGCTATGAGCTTTCTAGTTAAACATGTTGGTAACCATTACATTATGTTCGTTTTTCCACATTTTGAGAAGTGCTGGTCCATATTTAGGAGACTAAATGGTGAACTTCAAAGTTACACCTTCACTTACAACAACAACCAATATGATCAGTTGAAATTAGAAAAAACTAAGAGTAAAGCACATAAGTGCTGCAAGAATACTCCTTTTTTAAAAAGGAAAATATACATCTATATTTTAATAAGGTATCTATATGCAGAACTCACTTAAGCCAAAACAGTAATACTACCTTTAATAATAATAATAATAATAATAATAATAACAATAATAGCAATAGTAATAATAATGATGATGATGAAAAAAGCTTCTACCTGGTACTAGAACACCATAGATATTAACTTCCTTCATGCAGTCAAAAGCATCAATTACTTTTCCAACTTCCGTAGTTGCCACATTTTCTCCCTTCCACCTACATGCCATGAAAAAAGAATACCCAGTGTCATATACAAGCAAGAACGTAGTTTAATCTTGACAGTAGCTAATATATGAAGCAATAGTAATAATTATACAACCAACAAAAGCAGTATTAACAAATTATCCATTATGCTGTGTAGTAACGACTATTTATATATGCATTTTTTTGGCCCAACCCTCTTGTTCACCATCTGTCACATCCCTTCTGTCCACCTAATGAGCCTGTTCTTTCCCAGAGTGACAGCTCCGTGGCCCATTTTTTTCCTTGATATGAGAGACAAGTTCACTGGGGAGGATCACCATCACCCATGAGTGTTTTTTGTGATATACCCTACTCACCTGTGTACACTCATAGGCATCCAAGAGATTCGTATGCAAATGGCCTTTGTGATGCACATCCATGCCTCCATGTTTGATGTGATCAAATTACCCTGTCCTCCTTGTAGCTAAGCATCACTGTGTGATCTCTGGTTTACAACATGGAATTTGGCATGGAAAGACTGGCTTGAGTGCACACGCGCATACACACACACACACACACACACACACACACACACACAGACTAAGCTAATCTTTACAATTCCTCTTCTCTCCAATGTCAGATTGGTATGCGAGACATTAATCAGGTTTGGATTACTTGGTGTTATAATGTCTGTGAAGCCAGGAGTATTGCCAGGCTAAAATAAAAACAATTATGAGGACAGGGGTAATGCCACACTAAATAAAACAGTTGGAAAGATATAGGAATATTCCTTCTTTTTCTACCATTGTTTTGTTTTCATAGCTAGAAGAATATGTAATGCTTTATCTTTCTGAATATTAAAGAACAAAGAATGTCATTAAAGTGTGTTGGGTTCCCAGACCTGCTGTCTCTGCTTGCCTACGTAACAAAGAAAAACAAAAGACCAAGAACTGTCTTTCTTCTGGGATATAGTTGCCATTATGACTGAGAATATAATGGACTGCATACCACTGAAACATCAGACTGGATTCAGAATCCAGACATCCTACAAAAGGGCCTTGCTGAGACAGATGCCTGGTGTCAAAGCCAAGGCCTCAAGCTCAATGCCAAAAAGTGCATTGTCATTCCTTAAAGAACATGCTGGGAGGATAGATTCCTGTCCCAGAGACTTCCCATACTCTGGAAAAAAACTACTATCTATATCAAAACAAAGCTCCTCATTAGCACTGTTCAAGAAAAATCCCTAGCCCAATAGCCTAGTACCTACCTATGAACCTAATAAGGGGAGCAGATGCGGATGTGTATTTGTAATTGTAATGACCGTGCACTGGCCCAGCAATCAAGGAGCCTCAATCCTCACTACTAACACCAGCAAGGGGCGTCCATATAGGGAAAAGATAATAAATACACACACAGTAAGGTAAAATTTCCCTTAAAAGCACACGGAGATCACAGTCTGTCTGATGCTGGTTTCTCCCTTTCTCTCCAGGTCCCCAATGAGACTTCGCACTGGCACAGCTATAGGGTCCAGATCTCAGCCCAGTGGGCAAGCTAAAACCTCCAGCACCCTCTCTGTCCAACCAGTGCTTCATGTCGCTGCCCAAGTAGCTGACACACACACACTTTGAGATAAGAGTTATATACAACCACACAGACACTCCTGGGGAAGGCTGGCACACGTTCTCCAGCTGTGCCCCTTTCCTGCCTAGTCTAAAAGGTAGTACCAGCTGCCACCACCCACTAATATAAGCTACTCAAAGGCCCTGAAAAGGGTGTCCAATTATTACTGTGCAATATTATTATCCACATGATGTGTGACCTAACAGTCGAGACTTATTTGGAGTGACTTGGTACAGCATCACTATATACATGCAATGTACTCTAGAGTTGAAATTAACTCTACATAAAACAGCCACAGTTGAAAGATTTAAAAATATTTAATAATGAATAATAAAAACACAAGACAATACTTCTTACTACACAGTGCTAGCCAAGAGTTCAGAGATCACAGAGAAATACTTAAAATAATACCGTAGAAAAGTTGTGACATCACAGAAAAACTAGTCTAATCTTCCTATTTCCTAGCTATATCTAAGAGAAAACACAGTTCTAAATAACTTGGATATAGAAACAGACAGTGCTGGTGATGTTGGCTGTTCTCAAGACAAAAATGCTAAGAGCTCTCTGATTCTCTCTCTTTAAATTGATAACACAGAGCTGCTTCACATGACATTATTCTTCACACTTCTCTGGTGTTCCCAGGCTAACAGAAACTACATTTACATTCTTTACACCTGGTCAGAAACCACAGCAATAAAGGACATTTATACATGCAAATTCTAGCCATTAACTCTGGCCTCAAAACAATAGGCAGAATTCCTTCATCCAGACATATCGGCTCCGAATTTTGACATCAAAGACAGTCATGAAATGCTTGACTTAGCTTTCTTACAGCAGAATGCACTGCTGTAACATTTTTCCAGTTCAATATCCAATGCAGTATTTTCACATTTAAGAGAACAAGCCTGTGGCTTACATTAATATTTACAAATGACAGAATTATCTGCAAAATTCTATCTGGCTAGGCTGGCAGCCTTCACCTATCTTCACAGTAATCATTATAGTTGTTATGAAAAATTAAAAGAACTGTTTTAGGTATTTGTTTTTCCAGCAATAGGACAATGATGTCCTGTTTTCTTAGGGCAGAGAAAAATACTTTTTTCTGTGTATGAAGAGAAATTATTAGAAGAACATGGTGCTGTCTTACTTGTGTGAAACCATCTGTGAGTACTAGTTATTAATTTATCTAGGGTCAGTATTTCAGTAGTAAGGTTGAACCAAGGAACTTAGCTTAGTTTTTTTGGTATGCAGCCTGCATATTTTGATATATGTTTACTTTATTTACCTGTGTGGATCAAATGAAGTACATTTTATACTGTATTGTTTCTACTGTCTTTACTATTTAAGAACATTTCATTTATTAATCTTTAAGCTCCTGTGGCTGACATTTATTTGTTATATTCATTATACTGTCAGTTAGCAAGCTGTGTAACATACATCTTCCATTACACTGATTAAGGCCTATTACCAGTGAAATAAATATTAACTTGTGTATTTCATATTTGACTTGATTTAAGAGCAGTTAGTAATCAGGGTCACATTTAGTGTCAGTGGTTACAACCTACCTTTACATTTGCTGACAGTAGAACTATCCTAGCATAACTATGTCCCAAACTGATTTTGAGGGAGCTCACTGTACCTTTGTCCTGAAATCTTCACTCCCAACATTCTCACTAGAGGCTATCATAATGAAATTACGTCAAATATGGTTTCCTTGCTGAGCTGCCTTTTAGTAGTGCATTATCCAGTGACTCCAAAGATCAATTTCATTCTGCTGATGAAGTTATTTGACCACTTATCATCATAAGTGTGACTTTGTGACCCATTATCTATTTCAGGCCATACAGTGTCATGGAGATGACCTAACAATTCAAGTAGAATGCAAAAGCATCCCATGGTATGTAATGAGGATATGATGACATGACATATCAGGAGCACAGTTTGAGGGTTACTAATATACCTCTTAACTGCTATGATTTAGGCATAGCAGGCTGAGTTTTGGGCTCAGATGTAGCTTTTATTCTCTTAGATTTACTGAGGTTCTTCTAATGATGCATAATAAGTCAAAATAAATATTAACTGGTGCAGAGACAGGTATGTATCTCAGAGACTTCCCATTATCTGGAACAAGCTCCTCATCCATGTGAAGCAGACTTTCTCCCTAAACCAATTCAACTGTAACTTGCCAACTGGATGGAAAATAGGAAAATCATCCCTGGTTTGGCACCTATGCCTCTAGTGCACAGAGGCAACCTGCAAATGGTTCATCTCCCAAGCCCCTGCTTACACATATCAAGAGTACCAGAACTTGTCAGAGATTTGGGATGCATTGCTAGGCTTAAAAGGCCCCAGGGATATTTAGCTTAGTACACACCCATGAACCTGTTTGCATAATAAGAAAGCACTCTTCTTTCTGATCCCCCAGCTATGAAATAACCCTATTCCAAAATTCATCATCACTAGCTTGTTGGAATACATTACCTAAAGCTCTTCTATTATGACTTCCTGGTCATGTTTTTTAAAAGAAAATATGATTTTTAAATGCTCAAGGGCTGAAAAGTGTGGATATCAAAGAAACACCACAAAAGATAGGAGATGGGAAGCACATTACAGGAAGGGATGGGGTGCTAGATTAGAAGCCATCATGAGAAGCAGTTGGAATGGCTTCAGAAATTGAAAACAATGAGGGAAGGTTAGCACCAATGACAGATCCGGCAAATATTATTACAGTGTTTCCTACTAGTTCAGACAAACCACAAATGCAAATAAATGTTTACATTTACTATTGGGAAAAGACTGAAAATGTGAACAGCTGTTAGCTCTGTTTTCAGAAATGCACTACACACCACAAAGGGAATGCAGTGTGGCTCACTTCAGCACCTCTATCTATGAGCTGAATAAAAGCATATTCCATGATCATCTCCCCAATTCTTGTAGGTCCTTCACAGGAGAATAACAAATATAGAACATTGTCTTTCTCCTAAAGAGATGTTTGTGGCATGGGTAAGCCCTCTGCCCCTTCCACTATGGGGAGTAAGCCCCAAAATCCCCCAAAATTATATATACCAGTTCCAAGATTGCCATACCTTGGACATAGGAAATATTCTGAGTAACAGCAATCTTGGACATAGTATATTTAGATTTGCATTTTCATTCATTCAGTCACCCCATTCCAGATAAGCTTGACTGGTATTGTTTTTACTATACCAGAATCATATCACTATTGTGTTTAAAGTCTTTACTACTGAAGCATGCAATAAGATGATATTTAGCTTCACTGTTGTTTGGGAGTAAGGCGCACGTGGGAGTCAAAAGAAATAGGACCTCTGTAGTATTGGAGACAATAGAAATGAACCAGTAACCTGCTTCGCTCTGTAACTTAGAGGATTGGAAATCTGATTCAAAGTGATTGAAATAATAACCATTGCCTGGGATAAAAAAAAAAGGTTTTTGATTCCAAAATGTAAAAGCTGATATTTCAATGTTATTCAGTTTGACACTGAAGAGAAGGCTTTTCCAGAATAGTGGAACACAAAAGGAGTAGACATGTTTAATGATTCATTGAGCTTCCCTTTGTTGAGACTATATGAGTCATAATTACATTGTCAACAAGTTTGTTGTCCTCCTATGCAGCCAATCATCAGTACATTCCAGTGTCCCAGTCCTTGTTGGATCTTACTTTCCCTTTTGTACTCCTCTGAACTTACTCTACCAGAGATGGGGCCAACAAGGACCTTTGGTCATTCTGGGACCATGTGTCTTATTTTGACATACCCTCGATCCCCCTTCCCCTATGACTGTCAATACGTCAGAGGGGAGCAAGTGTAATGGGGACATGTTGGCTTATCCACCACCTCTGCAGTAGCTGCCTCCAGTATCCAGCCCCTTCAACCCCCTCTGAGCCACATCCCCACTTTATGTCCTTAGCCTTCATCAGGGATTGTATGTGAGGAATGCCCCTGGGACCACCCTCCCGCATGGGATAAGCAAAACATCCCGGTTTTCCAGTACCTCAGATGCCTGTACCTCTAATTAAATCTAGGTCACCTGGACTACAATTAAGGCTTTATCTCTCTATACCATGGTGCTAGTTACAAATTTCAACAACTTAATTCATTGTAACATATTACATCAGTAGTCCTACAAAATAACACCTTTAAAATATTTTTGTAGGGGAGCACTGCACTTTTACAAAACACAGGGATTTCACTCTTACACTCCAATATCTATATATATACAGACTTCAAGGTTATAACATACTTCTCAACTGTCCCTAATCTTAGGAAACATCACTATTTTGGGCTTTGTTTTAATTTTTTCTGATCAATAATCATTGCATTTCCAGACTTTTTCTGCTTCACAAATTCTCATCCTGTTTTTATATCTCATTTTTAGTTAATAGTACCAGTCTTTTAAAAGCATTCCTAATTATTTGTTTTATTTGTACCTTCATTCTATTTGTACCTTCATTCTGGAAGTAAAATGTTGAGAGTGAAGAGTTGCCCAACCTTGTATAAAGAGAAAAACTCATTTCTCTTTTTTTTTTCTTTTTAGTCCTAGTCACCTAACCTTTCGGCTTGTAGGAAGAGGCAAACATAGCACATTCAACAATTCCTGACCAATGAAACTAATCAACAGTAGTTTTCCACTTTATTATTACAGGAAGAAGTAATGAAGTCTTGACAAAAATGAGATACACTGAATGAAAGGGTCTCTGAAGGTACATATATTGTACAGCACACTGAACTCAAGATGGGGATGAAAGTAGATGGAAAACAAGAAATGTGTCGATGATAGTGAGGTAAGAGGGTTAGACATGTATATTCAGGAGCTGGTAAGACATAAATGTGTAAGGTAGTTTACAAAGACATGAACTTGAAATGCACAGTTGGCAGTGGGTGAATATACTAGGATGTAGATTATTGAAAATGAAATAATCCACTATGAGTTTTGGGGTAAGCAACCCATTATAAAGATGACAAGTATTTTTCATGAAAATGAGTATTAATGTACAAAACCATTTGCTGAGGTGTGTTTCCTTAAAGTGCAATTCCTAGCCACTACAATAAGATACAAGTATAAATTTTATAAATTGAGTAGACTTTATAATGCAAATTTAGGTGGCAAGTAAAAGTCTGAAAGGTAAGGTAAAAGCAAGAGGCCAGGCATGGGGAGGAGGATCCTTAGTTGGAGAGCAAGATACTGAGTCAGCTAAACCAATAGAAATTGTTCTTCAGAGGAAATAATGAGTGTATTGTAGTGTTAAGGTGAAACCTGGTATAAACAGCAGCAGTTAAGTGAGGTGGTCCCAGCTGATGCTAGGTGGCACAGTACCACAAGACAGATATAGGAGAGTTGGATGACTTATAGCAAGTCATCAAGCTGCATTTAATAAAAAAAATGGATTAATCAAAAGTGACACCCCCTCAGAAGAAGTTCAAGATGAGTTTTTTTTTTCTTTTTGCTGGGAGAAGGGTCTTCATCTCCATATAGGGCTTCACTTCTCATTTGCTCCTTACTTACATATCACAACTCCAGGGACACTTTAATTTTGAGGAAAAAGGGATACTTTTTATGAGACCTCTTTATGTATGATAGTCTGATGATCTGATACACTACTGATTAGATAAACTCGACAGTGGAGAAAAACTAAGTAAGTAAAGTTGTGGATAATTTTAGCCACGTGTATAAAAGAGAAAATCCTATTGTCCTATAACAGGTAAGGACATAAGACAAAAGGAAAGACATGAGGAATGTTCAGCACAGTAAATTAGGGTATATATTTTGGCAGCGGGTGTGAGCAAAATAGTAGAACCAGCACTAAGACCACCAGAAGCTGGCACTGTCTGAAAGATACGGATAAGTTAGTATCAGAGCCAACTACTCTTTCCATGAGCACACCTGGCAAGTGCAAAACTTGAAGAACCAGTATGAAATCTGAGCACATGAAAGCAAATGAACTTATTTTGCGTCTGTCACAAGTGTAGGAAGATATGGCAACAGAGGTGGCATTTTATTTTAGCAATATTCTGAGTTGGTTAATTTGACTGTGGCAGAATACTTATGATGGGTTTGGACTTACTAGTTTACTAGCATTTTTTATGAGTCTCAAGTTCACTAGTATGAAAAAATTATAGCTTATTAAAATTCGTTGATCTATTGATTGGGGAGGATCTAGAATCATACTCCGAACCACACAGTTATGTAGGCTTGCAGAAAGTAAAATGAATATGCACAAAATTTAAAGTAATCAGAAAAAAGTTCATATGTCAGATTTTGTAATGCTTCTTGGTTTATTAAATGACTTTTATTTTTTTTTTCAGACTTGTCCGAATTTATCAGTCTTAAATAGCATCTTAATTTCAAAGGAAAGACAGTTTCAAGGAATGGTGTCATGGAGATTTAAATCCCTGTCACCAGTTTTAATGTTAGCACTCTCTTTTGTTAAGATCCTACCAAATATGAAACAAGAGAGAGATTTATTAGCACATGTGAAAGAAAGTTTTGTGATTTTGAGCAAGGCAATAATTCATACAACAAACAAACAAAGAAATAAAAAACACATTTTGTTAGTCAAGCATGCTAAAGCTGAAACACTCTCACAGTGAGGAACTACCTCCTTGTTATAAGAATGCAATGATGGAATCAGAGTAATAAATCTGGAGCTCCTGTTTCAATGCTTGAAGCAAGGCCACCTTATTATCAGAAATTATGTATGTGCAGGGAGTTTTCAATCAATATGGGGAATGCAGTGGCAGACTAAGCGTAAGTTATGCTCAGGGCTATTTTCAACCAATGGGCTCCCTACACTAGTTTTTTTGGGACCATGTAATGCCTTACTCTGACTGCCCTTTGCATAGTATGTAACTCACAACCAGGAAAGTTGCAAAAATCTCATAATGTATTCCCCTCCCTCTTTTGTTTAGCCGCTACAAAATGTTTGTAACTCATTGTGCAGTACTGTAGTGTAGTAAATGACATCCTAAGTGTTTGTTTATATTCCAGCATCTCAGTCTGCTCAAGTATGTGCTCATGATGCTGTACTTATATACCACGCCTTTCCCATGTACTGTACATGCATGGAACATATTCAGCCACTCATCCTGTAACAGCATCACTACTGGTGCTGTGTATGCACAACAAAGCTTGCAGCAGTGTTTAAACACTTTAATTTTTATCTAGAAATATAAAAAATCCTTTTAACATCAGCAGCTGGTTGTTATGTCCAGCACATAAGCTGTGATGAGTTAGCAATGCTGAATATAACAAAATAACATCAAATAAAATTATTTCATTCCCGTTAGATGACCCCCCCAAAAAAAAAACTTACCTTTCTCATAGTACCACACAAAAACAGGAAACTTAAAGACTAATTTGTCTGAGGAGGAGAACACTAGTGGACATTGTAAACCTGCATGGCCAACCTAGGTCATGACATAGCACTGTGGCACACAGAAGCTTATTCCGCCCCTCCCATAAAATATATTAGTCATGCAACAGTATTGCAAAACATAGCACACATTCTCTCTTTGGATTTTTGACATTACATAACTCCTTCCCTACATCACACATACCGGCTTTTGGCTGCAGTGCTGCTTTGCAACAGGACTCTGCCTAACAGATGGCGGACTTGGTTTGTAATGCAGTACTGTGATGTGCCTCTGTACTGCATGACAGTATCCAGTGCCACAGAGATGCATTTACACCAGTGCTGATATGTCAGCACCAATCTAATCCATATGAATGTCATTATACAATACTAGCAAGCACCAGTACTACAATGTGGTAGACAGGCCCACAGAGATGCATAAATTTCAACATTTCCACACCATCCAGTTTACTTTTCCTTGTTTTCTCAAACTGCCATGCTCTTCAAGGTTTTTCTGCATCCTTTTAACATAAGCTAATGGTCAGGACTGCATTATGATAATTGTGGCAGAAGTAGTCTAATTAAGTTGGGGGTCTGGGAACCAATAGGCCCCCAGAAGACATGGAAGTTCTGGGTGCTGTAAGTTTCATTTCAGAGCTTTTCCCCCAACCTTTTGATCCAATGATGGCCAAAACAAAAATCATGGCTATAGAAAGGAATGCACTCATTTTTTTCAGGAAGAAATAAATTGTGAGCAAGGCTTAATGCTCAAAGCTGACAAAATATTAGGTCCCAATAAAGAGGGACAACAAATGTTTGCAGGAACACATAAGCCATATTTGGGAATAATGCCTGCCTCTCTGCCACAAAAAATAAGTCTCACACATTCACTGCAAGCTTATCTACAGGCAGAGAGGAGGAATGCCAATTCTGTTGTGACTTACCTTTGCACCGTGGAAGGAAGCCGGCACAGCACCTGGATAAACAGAGACTGAGACAAGGTACACATGCAGACTGCACAGAGACATAGCCAAGCACTTCACATTTTAACAAGGGAAAAACTTCTGGGTAACCTCTCATCGAAGGCAGCTGTGCATGTTGGACCTTATCTTTTTAACAATGTGAACATTCACAATATAGGTTAGTTTGTAATATGAATTAGAAGAGGTGTCCCGTAAGCAGTGGCAAGTCTGTGTATAGTACAATTCTGAGTAGGCCTGTGACTTTACTAGGAGCAGAGACAGTATCTGAATATGGTGGCAGCACCCCACTGTTCTAATAATGGGTTCACAACAGAAAATCCTTTTATCCTGTTAAGAGGACACAGACAAATTCTTTCCAAAGTATGGAAGCCAAATGTTGCACTAAATTGAGGATATTACCTTTCAACTGTCCCTGATGTTGGCTCAAAACTTTGATTTATCTCTCCTAATTCCTGCTAAAAGTGGTGATTTTAGGAGAAAACATGGTGGACTACACTTAATAAAGTCAATAATTAGAGATATAGTCTTCTTTTACTTCATAAACTGCACACTATCTCGTATACTTTTACTCTGTCATCTTCTTAAATACTAGTACTACTATTTAAAAAGTGCCCCTGATTCTGAAGTTAAGAGCTATTTTTGTGTCATAACTGCATATCCAGTCTTCAGTTCTGGATAACTCCATACCTGATTTCTTGTTCATTTGTGAACAGACCCTTAAAAGATGTTTTATTATTATGGTTAAATTCAACTTATCTGAATAGGGTCCCATCCCATGTTATGCAGGGCAGCCCCTATTTGGGCAATTTTTATCTTGAGGAAAAAATAAACATGAAAAATGGCAAATGTCTTGAGATTTTAGAACAAAGTGTTTCCTATAAAAGTTGCTCAAAACAATTATTTGTATCTGAAACAACTTAATATTAAACAAAACAGCAGAAACAACTCAAATTCTACAAGAGTGAAGTTTCATTTTGACAGAAAAGTGAAGTCCAGTCCCTTGTACTGGTTGCGGGTATGTTTTTTTGGGCTTCCATAAAAAATGCCTACTTTATGCATTTGAAAAGGTGGAACACTATATCTGAAGTTCCAAAAGATTAAAAATTACCTCTGTGCTTCTTAGAATACAAATTGTCTCTGTCCCTGTTTTTTTGTACATATGATCGAAGAAATTGACAGGCAGCAAAGTAGCTTTATTTAAAAGGAATAACACGAGACAAATGCCAGCAAGCACTTTCATTGCTTTATTCAAAACACTTTTAGGGTGTGATATTTGTCACTTAGTGCTTGCATTTATGTATTTTATAGAATTTTAAGTGCTCCAGTGATTGTAGTTGAGAGTCTGCAAATTAGGTGGCAACAGAGAACATTTAAAAGTGAAAATGACAGTTCTTAATGATGTGCCAAAAATACAGTGAAAGAGGAAAGAGGAAAATGATGTAATATGAGGGCCATTTGGTGATATGAAGAACAGCTGAGACCTAAGGTAAGTTAAAAAGTTCTCTCTCTAATGAAAGGCAGGACTCCTGTACCTGCTAAAGCACTGCTAACAGCTAATGAAGCAAACGGCCAAACAGACGATAGAGTAGACGATTGAGGACAGGAAAGAAATTATGTATCATTACTATTATGCAAGAAGTCCAGAATTTCCAGACAAAAGATATATGAAAAGATTAAGCGAGAAATTAGAGGAAAGAAAAATACTTCCACAAAAAAAACTGTCAGAAGCTTCAAATAAAATTTGTTTTCATTAATACAACAGATCAAAGAAAACACCATATAGACCAAGAAAACTTGTGCCGTTTGGAAAAAGAAGTGACTGAGGAAGTGTAAAAATTTAAAGAACAAAGTTGAGAGACGTTTGAAGGGTATATCAAAGAAATATGGACACGGGAAAGAAAGGGAGATCTGATATGGTGCAATATTTATGCAAAGGAGAAAGGGAAAAAGCCAAATTAATCAACACAAAAAAGGCAGTCCCACAGATATTCAAAGATAAATCTAGACAAAGGCATCTAGATATGGAAAATTTCACAATAAAAAAATAAGATCACAAAGAGGGGGTGTAGAACAGAAAATTAGTTAAGTAGAAGTTAGAAAAATAGAAGCTGAAGATATCGATATTTGCGAAGTGAAGGATTCAGTGTAGAAAGTCTAACGTGTCATATCACAGCATGATGGAACAACTAGTCCCCAAAGTAAGGAGAAACAAGAGGACCAGGAGACATCTAAAGAAGAAATATCGATGTGGGAAAGAAAAAGAGATTTAGTATGTAAATGAGAAAGCAAAACTAATCAATACAAAAAGAGCAGCACCAAAGAGAAATATAGGCAAAGACATCCGGATGTGGAAAATTTCACAATACAAAAAATAAGAAAACAAACAGGAAAAGCAGAAAAGAGGATTAGTAATGGAGAAAGAAAACAGAAACCAAGGTTATGGATTACCTGCAAAGTGAAGGATTTAGTGCAGAAAATTTAACTCGGATAACAACACAACAGGAGAGAGCAATGGGCACCCAAATTAAGGAGAAACCGGTGGAGCAGGAAACATTTAATCAGTTGACATATAATGATAATTTGGAGCCTCCCACTGGAAACTAGTACAATGGTTCAGTTGGAGCTATACAGCAAGGGAAAGAACAGGAAACTGTGGCAACTCTGACACAGTCAATGTCGAGGAGTGATAGGCCAGTGAGTTCTCATAGGAAAGAGCAACAGATGATACAGATGAAACTGAAGAGAACGTGGCACAGGAAGAAGCTCTGAAACTTTCTACAGAATGCTTACATGAAATGGCGAACAAAGAATGTGCCCTCAGTTTAGAAGACAATGATCTAAGAGAAGAGTTGCTTGACTAAATAGAGATGTGCAGACATATTAAGATCAATGAAAGAAATAGACTGCAGCAGGTCAATAAAACCCAAAGAGAAGTTTGATAAAACAAATGAACACAGTAATTAGGGCTATCCAGAGATTCATGTGATATAACAAAAGTAAATAGGATACATTACTGTGCAGCCAAATTAATAACAGGTAAAGCCCTGCCACAGGAACACAGGGTAGTAAGGGAAAGGATGGGGAGAAATCAAATGTCATCATGGAAGTATGGAATAGAGAAAACTATAAAGCAATTAAGACAAGAAGTGACACTGTTAGAAGAGTATAGAAGAGGGAACAGATAAACAAAAATACTCAAAGATAGATGTGATAAAAGCAATGCGCAGTATTATAATGGATCAGGATTTATCATGTACTATCTCAAATAATAAACTAAAAATATCAGCATAGGCAGAAAAAACTTAGAAGAGACACAGATAAATATAATGGAAAAGCACAAACTAAGCAACTTACTGATGACCCAAAAAAGGTTTATGGAGAATTGGGAAACAAGGTAAAAGGAATTGAAAGACCACCAAAAAAAGAAAAAATAGATATATTTTGGAGAAATAAATGGATAGAAGAAGTAAAAGAAAGAATAAGAAGTTCAAATGTACTGGATATGAAATGGGATGAAGTAACGGCCAGAGAGATTGAAACAAAGTTAAGAAAAGCCTCTAATTGGAAAATCCCAGGCCCAGATGCAGTACCTAACTTCTGGCTAAAAGTATTAGTATCTCTGTATGAAGATTTAGGCATGAGTAAGAACCATTTATATGTGCACCCTGAAGAGACACCAGCCTGGCTAACAACAGGAAAAACAATGTTCCTACTTAAGAGTGAACCTGCAAGCTACCCTTAAAACTATAGATCAATAATTTGCCTTCTGATGACATATAAACTACAAAAAAGCATTAAACAGTATCCCACATTCATGGATAAAAGGCTGCTTAAAAAATATATAGGATACAACCTACACTGATAAACTACATCACAGCGACCATGAAACAGTAACAAACCAATCTGCAGTTAAGCTATGACAAAAGACAAATTATTATTATAGGGATAAAAATCCACAGGGGGATATTCCTGAGTGAGTCTCTCTCATGGCTGCTCTTTTGTCTTGCCCTTAACCCATCAAGCTGTCTGCTTAACAGCTTAGGTCATTGCTATGATTTCCCTCCCAGAAAGCAACAAAGTGTAAAGACTTCTCATCTACTCTTTTTTGATGATTTAAAACTGTATAGTTCATCAGATGAGGAACTGAAAGCACACCTGCAAGTAGTCAAAACTTTTTCAGATGATATAGGAATGTCATTTGGTCTTGATAAATGTGCAAAAGCAACCTTTAAAGCAGGAAAGCTGCAGCACCAAGAAAACATCACTTTTGGACAAGAATGTTATATAAAAGAACTTCAGCAAGAGGGGGTATATAAATATTTGGGAACTTATGAAGGATCAGCAATAAAACATGAACAAATGCAAATAAAACTCAGTAAGGAATATATTAGACGACTTAAATTAATCCTGAAAACAGCTAGGAACAAAGTTCAAGGTATAAACCAATTTGCTCTTCTGGTCCTAACTTACAGTTTTAGAGCGAATGACTAGCCCCAAAAGGTGTTGGATAGATTAGACAGGAAAACAAGCTCACCAAATGATTTATAAAAATTACTGCATACCAAGATTATATATTCCCCATTTTGAAGGAGGGATGGGACTCCTTGAAATTGTTTACATGTATAGATCTGCCATCATGGGACTGCACACATATCTGCTGACCTCACAAGACCCAAACATAATGAAGGTTTTGAAACATGAGGAGAATAAATCTAAGAAGACTTCCCTATGTAGTTTAGCAGAAGCATATCGGCGTCAAGCAGGAATGGAAGTCAAACCAAAAGTATATAAAAATCAGGCAGCAATTGACTGTGCCAAAAAACAAAAGAAAAAATATAAGGTGAAGGATCAGATGAGAAGGCAAGAAATGTGGAAAATGCATAGATATAGTTGTAAGTATAGGAAACTCCTGGAACAACCTCATGTTGATCAGAATCAAATGCAGGAATGGTTAAGGAGAGGCAAATTCAAACTAAAGATGAAAGGTTAATACTGGCAGCCCAAGACAGTGGACTATGTACACATTGGTTTACAAAGTCCATTGAACATGTGGGAGAAACAGACAAATGTAGGTTTTGTAAAAAAGAATTGGAAACAGTTGCATATATTGTTGCTGGTTGTGACATACTAATGGCAGAAGGACTATATACTGAAAAGCATAATAATGTGGCAAGACTGTTGCATTGGGGATTGTGCAAACATTATAATGCTGAAGTAGCTGAAAAACACTGGAAAAATGAGCCACAAAGCATCATAGAAAATGATGAAGTCTACATGACATGGGATTACCCATTACCAACAGTTCAAAAGATAGATGCAAGAAAACCAGATATAGTGGTCCATGAAAAGAAGACAAAAGTAACGTTGATTGTTGAAACTGCTACAACCAGTGATTACAGTGTCTTGCGTACAGACAGACACACAGTCATAAAATATCAGGATTTGCAAGCAGAAATGACAGCAATGTGGAAGAAAGATACCCAGCCGTTTCTTATTTGCAATGGTGATGGACAGGTTGACAGACGAGATCAGACAAGAGTCCCTGTGGACTATGATGTTTGCAAATGACATTATGATCTGTAGTGAGAGTAGGGAACAGGTGGAGGAGACCCTGGAGAGGTGTAGATATGCTCTAGAGAGAAGAGGAATGAAGGTCAGCAGGACTACGACAGAGTATATGTGTGTGAATGAGAGGGAGGATAGAGGAATGGTGAGGATGCAGGGAGTAGAGGTGGCAAAGCTGGACGAGTTTAAATACTTGGGATCAACAGTTCAGAGTAATGGTGAGTGTGGAAGAGGGGTAAAGAAGAGAGTACAGGCAGGATGGAGTGGGTGGAAAATGTCAGGAGTGATTTGTGACAGATGTGTACCAGCAAGAGTGAAAGGGAAGGTCTACAAGAGGGTAGTGGGACTAGCTATGTTATATGGGTTGGAGACAGTGGCACTGACAAAAAGGCATGAGTCAGAGCTGGCCATGGCAGAGTTAAAGATGTTAAGATTTGCACTGGGTGTGACAAGGGTGGACAGGATTAGGAACAAGTATATTAGAGGGTCAGCCCAGGTTGGAAGGTTTGGAGACAAAGAGAGAGGCAAGATTACATTGGTTTGGACATGTGCTGAGGAGGGATGCAGAGTATATTGGGAAAAAGATGCTAAGGATGAAGCTGCCAGGTAACAGGAAAAGAGTAAGGCCTAAGATAAGGTTTATGGATGTGGTTAGAGAGGACATGCAGGTGGTTGGTGTGACAGAGCAAGATGCAGAGGACAGGAAGAAATGGAAACCGATTATCCGCTGTGGCGACCCCTAACGGGAGCAGCCGAAAGAAGAAGTGGAAGAAAGATATCCAGACAGTTCCAATAGTAATAGGAGCAACGGGTCTTATAAAAAAGAATCTACAATTGCATTTAGATATGCTACCGATACATGTAACTCTGTATGAATTGCAGAAGTCATTACTGGGAACATTGCTGGCTCTGTGAAGAGCACTTCTGACTGACATCAAAGATTGAAACAATACTAATTTCATGAACTTTAATCATAATTTGACTTAGGAATGGGGTCCATTCACATCATGGTATTAGAAACCCAAAAGATTTGGAGAAATTAAAAAAGCAAAGACCATGTTAACAGGCTGTAAGTGCATAACATTCACATGAGACTGCTGAGCACTTATTTTCTATTCACAGTCCAAATGTATTAATGCATGTGCAGTAAGCATTTACCTCACACTGCAAATGAATGAAGAACTGCTTCCTTGCATCAGAAGTTACTGCATTCCTGGGCAGGGCAGGTGGAGTTCATCACTCGAGTATAAGGAAATACTTGCAGTGACCTTTAAGTGCTTTAATTAATTTTACTTAAAAAACAAAAACAAACATAAAACAAAAGAAAAAAAACTAGAATATTAAATGTATGATTAGGGTATTCTGGATGGACAGCCATAGGACCCTTGGAGATTTAGGCCCTGGGTGAGAACCTGAATTGTGCCAGATATAAATTCATTGGGAGCATGAAAAGCACCTTTTATCCTGAGGGGAAACAAATAATGTAATCGCATTGTATAATCTGCTTAGTAGTTTTGCTATGAAGAAGGCCAAGGTGATATTTAAAAGAAAGTGAAAGATCAAGTTTTAAATACAAGCAATTCAATGTCAACACTTTCCCTGCAGTCAGACAATTAGGCCTCAGAGTATACCAGTAATGATATTTATTGAAGTTTGAATAAAGTACCAACCACCTCGAGCTAAGAGGGAGAATAACTTTAGCAAGTCTTTGTTGGCAATTCACAGGCAACATTAATGCTTTTGAAGTGTTTCGTATCTGTGCATGCACGTTTGTGTGTGTGCGTGTGTGTGTGCGTGTGTGTGTGTATGTATGTGTTTCATTAAACAGAAGTCTTTTGCATACAAAACAGAAAAGAGCAAGTGATATTCAAGTTCAGAACCAGAAATGGACTATTTGTCCTGTCTTGTGGGACTCCAGAAAAAAATGTTAGCATATCTGAAGGGCATGTGCTTTGTTTCCACAGCAAAAGATATTTGCAACAGAAAAAAAATCTGCCTATTGGCTTCAGAAATAAAGTCAATATCAATAGATTTTTGTCAGCAATAATGTGTGATCAGTAAATTTGAATGAGTTACTTAAATAAAAATAAACTATACCATCCAATTTATCAGTGTCCATATTATGAATAATAGAATCATGTAAAGACCATATGGCCACTTTGGTTCATAGGTTGGTACTAGGCTACCAGCCCTAGGCCTATACAAGCCTAGCCATAACAATTCCCTGACTATTTCTTCCCACACTAGTTACTTCCCTGGACCCCTGTCTAGCAGGGCGAATGACGTGATCCCGGGGTGAATTTCCTTTCTCCCATCCAATCGTCAAGGTTCCTTTTGAAGAGGGCCAAAGAGGCACTCTGCTTGACATGTATGGGCAATCTATTCCAGAGTCTGGGGAGTCTCTGGGTCAGGAACCTATCCCTCCAGCATGTTTTGTTTATTGTGATGACAAGGTTTAGATCCCTGGAGTGTGTGGCTCTGAGGGATTGGGATTTCTTTAAGTGTAGCATGTCCAACAGCTCTGGGTTTGACATGGCCTTGTATGTTAAGCAGAGATTGCCTCTGAGTAGACAATATGCGACAGAGTATAGCTGGAGTTTTTTAAGGCAGTCAGCATAGGGCATCTGCTTTAAGCCTGTGATTCTTTTAGTGAGGTATTTCTGCGGCCTTTCCAGTTGTTGCAGATGTCTTGAGAGGTACATACCAAACGGGGCGTTGTATTCTATAATGGGTCTAATGAGGGATGAGTACAGTGGGACAATGACCTCCTTTTTTCTGGATTATAAGCCTTTAGTGATGAGGTGTGCCACATAGAAGGATTTCCTGAGTGTTGTGGCGATGTGGTTATCTAAGGTGAGACCACTGTCCACCTGTGTCCCTAAGTCTCTTATTACACTTTCGGTGTTTACTGTAATTCACGGGTACATGTTTTTTCCCAAAGGGGATAACTATACATTTCTTGGCATTGAGCTTGAGCCCATGGCTCTGGCACCAAGCATCTGTTTCTGTAAGGCCCTTTTGTAGAGTATCCACATCATTTGGGGATTCAATAATGGCTCCCAGTTTGCAGTCATCTGCGAATTTTGTTAGCCAGAGTCCCTTACTGTTGGCCTGTACTTCAGAGAAGTAGATGCCAAACAAGAGCGGTCCCAGGACTGACCCTGAGGTACTCTATTTGTCACTTGTCTGGAGCTGGATTTGGAGTCGGCTACTTTTACAGTGTGGGTTCTATCAGTAAGCCAGTTAGCAACCCATTGGGTGATGTAGGGATTAATGCCCAGCTTAGTAAGTTTATCTATGATTCCAGAGTGGGGGATGGTGTCAAAGGCCTTGGCAAGGTCTAGATAGGCTGAGTGGACCACCTTACCCTTGTCCATGGCTCTGGAGACTGATTTGAAGAAGTCAATCAGGTTCAGGAGACAAGATCGGCCCTTCACGAACCCAAACTGGGTGGGGTCCAGTGTTTGAAGGTTGCCAATGTCTTTGTTTATAAGTTCCATGATAATACGCTCCATGGCCTTGCAGATAAGGCTCGTCAGACTGATGGGACGGTAGTTTCTGGGATCCAAGGTGGATCCCCCCTTGTGGAGTGGGATAACTGTAGCTCTGCACCACTCAGTGGGTACGAAAGCTGAGGTGAGGCTATGATTAAACATGACACTTAGGTGAGGTGCCAGTTCATATTGTAGTTCATGCAGTACACAGCCCGGGATGTCATCTGGTCCCATGGATGCTGTATTCTTAGCTTTGGAGAGTGTGTTTTTTTACCCGTGTGGCCGTTATTACCGGAATTTGGCAATCTTCCGGTATTGAGTTGGGCCATTTAGGGGGTGAGAGGGGTGAAGTTGGCACTGAATCGATCTGACAGGATATTGGCAATATCCTTGGGATCAGTATATTTAATGCCATTCTGCTCACAGCAGATCTGAGCATTGCCATTTAGATTCTTGACATAGTTATAGAATGCCTTGTGGTTGTCTTTGGAATCTTTGGCAATATTTATTCACGCAATTATCATACTGAAAGTGAGACAGTGCTTCTTAGCATTCAATAAAAATCAGTCATCTCTTCATTAGGTTTAGCAAAAATACACAGGAAAGTGGAAATGGTGCAGAATTATTTATAATGGATGACTCGCTCAATTTTAAAATCCTACGTCTTCTTTCTATGCCATAAATCTCTAGAAGCAGAAAGGCTGCATATATTAAGTAAAGCATAAGCAGTGAGATCTTTGCTAGATTCAAAAATCTGACTTGAAGGGTCACAAAGTTTTGGGCAGGTATTAACCGACTTCTTCATCTAGGACAATCTATTACCCCAACCCCATCAAACTACACCCATAAATGCCCAGAAACTGTTGCCACTGCCTTTAATAATTTTTTCACTGAAACTATTCAGTCCTTAGCTAACCAACTTACTCCCACCCACTCTAACTCTAGCACTAACACACCCACTTCTCATCCCCCCTTTAACTTCCAACCTGTCTCTACCACTTTTATCCGATCCCTTATCAAAAACTAAAACCAACCACCCTTTCTGCTGACCTCCTTCCTGCACAGTACCTACAAAAAGCTGCCGATGCCACAACATTCCCCATCTCTATCCTAATCAATAGAACACTAACTGATGGAACTATCCCCTCAATCTGGAAAATATCCCGCATTATCTCACTCCACAAAGGTGGAAGTTCAACAGAACTGTCCAACTACAGACCCATTGCTATTCTCTCACCACTAACCAAATTAATGGAGAAGTGCATTTATAAGCAACTTATGGACTATCTCATTCAGAATGATCTGCTTGCCAACTTCCAGCATGGCTTTAGGCCACATCACAGCACCACCTCCGCCCTCCTTTCTTTTACAAATACCATATTCCAAAATAGGAACAACAACAGGCTATCTTCAGCCCTATTTCTAGACCTGTCGAAGGCCTTTGATATGGTCAACCACAAATTACTCATCCATTCCCTAAAATCCATCTCCCTAGATAACCATGCTATTCAGTGGTTCCTATCCTATCTGAATGGCAGACAACAGGCATGTGTTATGGCAGGGCAAACTGTCCACCCTGCTACCTCTCACCCTTGGAGTTCCTCAGGGCTCTATTCTAGGTCCTCTACTCTTTTCTATCTTCATCAACAATCTTCATATTGCCATCCCTGATGCAACCTACATTCAATATGCAGACGATTCTACCCTGATCTGTACGGCCTCCTCCCCTTTAGAACTGCAAACATTAACACAAAACACATTTAACACAGTTGAAAATTGTCTGTTCTTAAATCACAACAAAACTAAACTGCTCCTCTTTACCCCCACAGGTAGATCCACTCCATTTTCCATCTCCATAACATCCAACAACGGTACCTCTATCTCTCCAGATGACCATACTAAGCTTTTAGGAGTAATAGTGGACAATAATCCCAAATTTGATCTGCATATCAATAAAACTATAAAAGCCATTAGTAAGAAGCTTGGCTCATTATATAGAAGCAAATCTTTTCTAACTCCATTAGCTAGCACTGCAATTGCCCGCTCACACCTATTCTCTACCCTTCTATATGCCTCCCACATACTCTCCAATTTGAGCAAAACTGAATTTAGTAAGCTCTCTCAATGTTATAACCATATTGCCAGTTATGCCATAGGCTCAGCATATAGGACACATCACTGTCAAAACCTCAGTCTTCTCAGGTGGCTAGAACTGCCTAGCCTATGTCTGTTTAATCAGCTTATCATAGCTCACAAAATGCTGTACCACCCTGAAAATACTCCGGCACTCAAAAATATCATAAAGCCATACAGTAATTCAAGGCAACTACGATCATCGAATAAACTGTTGGTCCCAACTCACAAAGCCATTAACTCAGCCGGCGGCCCCCTGTTTGCCAACATCATTGGTAAAACTTGGAATTCACTTCCATCTAACCTTACCCTCGAAACTTCTTTAAGTCTCTTCAAAAATGGCCTCAAGCAGTATTTTAAAGAGCACTGACTTTGTCCCTGGACTAACCCTAATTAATCACAACTTATTCAATGCCTTATTTAAAAGAATATTGTACACATCTCTTGCTCATAATAGCTTGCTGCAACCTGTTTTTGTATACTATTACACACTGTCTATATTGTGAGTACCTACTAGAGGGCTTTGTAAATATGTTATGTTCTATCTGTGTTACCTGGAGCTTTTCTCCCCGAGCTGCCGCTGAAAATGGACATATATCCAGTCGGATTATCCCAGTCAACAAATGTAAAATAAAATAAATAAATAAATAAAATAAATAAGGGTGTCGACCAGAACTACCATATTGTGTGATTGATTCAAGTATTTCATTTTTAATTAGTGTACTTGAAAGAATCTGAAGAAAAAAGGGAGAAAAACTAAGCTGGGTTTATTTTAGTCAGACTCTGGTCAAACTTTCTCGTATATTTATCCCTAAAGAAAACAACAATGCTAAAAGTCATCTCAATAGGGAAAGGTATAAAAAAATACACCAGGTTCACAAATATATCTCACATTGCTTTAAACTGTCTTCAGTAATTTGCTGATTCCTGTCAAAATGTAAATTTAAGCCATAAAACCACTCATTCTCCTTGTCATTTATGACTTGTACATACTTATTCAAAGAAGGTGGTGATGACGGAGTTTGACATCTTATAAAACACGTACATTATTTTCCAGTTTAACTTTTTAGGATGAATGAAGTGTTTCATAACCGCTACGTATGCCTTACTTTCTTGAAAGGAAAAGTTCTGCAGGTATACTGCATCATTTAATCACTGAAATCTTAAAACAATTGTGACAATTTAGCAAAGAAAAACTAGCCCTGTCAGTTACTTTAAATACATCATATTTAAAGAAATAAAAAGCTTAGGTTTCATGTTTTAATGGATTAATTAATACAACTAGATGACGGTCAATGAAAATGTAAGGAGGGAATACACTTAAAATTAGTCTATGGCCTAGTGGTAAGCAACATGTGGGTTATATCATCACAGTTATAGCAGCTGTCAGAGACTAAATATACAAGATGTCTGTCCAAAAGGTTAAATTTGAGATAACTACATACAAGGACCAATACCCACCAATAATAGCATCCATTAACATTGCCTCATCTTTTTATAAACGTGGATTAAATTTTTTGCTGTGTTTTGTTGAGTATGCCATCTAGTTTGAGGGTAGATCTAGATAAACCACGAACATTTACAACAGGGTATATTCCACTCAAAACTGGTAACCTAATATTTCAATTGAGTGGATGAAGGAACAGGCAGCATGAAAAATTCAAAATATGAAGTATATTTATTTGACCATTTAAATATAAGAAATAAATAACCAGGATTAAGTGTTTTCGTCTCTCTTGGGAGACTTTATCAGAATAAGTATACAGTTTTCCCTCCCTTTAGATCTTCATTGAATTAATTAGTGAGAACTTAAAAACAAAATTAGTCATTAAAATGTTAAAGGAACACACACTATTTAAACTCTTTGCATCCTTAGAATTACAAAAGAGCTTCAAACATGACTCATGTAACTTATAAAGTATTAAAATTCCTTTAAAAATACTCTTAAAAACATTACAGTGTTTTAAACAAAGTAATAAAAAAAATAAAAATGTGGAAATGTAAATGAATATAAATAAAAGTAAAAACTAGCTCAAAATTCAACTTTGTTAAAATTACTTAAGAAGAAAAAATATAGGGCTATGCATGATCTTAAAATTCCAAAGACATTGGTAAAAACATACACACATATAAAAAATACTTCTACTAAAAGAATTCAAAATCAAATTTATATTTTCAGGGCTCTAAGCTTCAGTGCTGGCTGCAAAGCAGTGGTGTCATTCGGACTGGGGTGGGGGCAAACTGCATTTAACTTAAGTTGTGAGATTACTTCTTTACTCAAGGAAATTTTCCCATACTTTCAACAATTTCAATAATTCGAAATAGAAATCTGTTACTATTACTACAAGTTTTTGAGTGTCTAGCCAGGGTGTTGTTAACATTTTTTTTTTTTGCTAATGTCATAGTTATGTTCGCATATTATTTTTCTCAATGCCTTCTCTGTTTTATCTATATAGAACCCATCACACACAGAGCATTTAACCATATAAGTAATACCTGTTGTGCCACAATTTCCATTCTTAAAATTGATTTTGGACTTTAAGTCATTATTTAAAATCATGCTTTCCCCTTCAAAAATCCAGGGACATTGTTTATAAACTCCACATTTTCTTGTACCTACTGTGGGCTTTCCATCCTTCTTATACTTATTTCCTTCAAGTAATTTCTTAAAATGTTTTATATATATATATATATATATATATATATATATATATATATATATATATATATATATATATATTACACACATATACATATATCTATAATATATATTTGTTTACATTTTCACATTTTTATTTTTGATAAAAAACATTACAATGTTTTAAAAGTTTTTTAAAAGAATTTTAACACTTAAGTCACGCGAGTCATATTTGAAGCTCTTTTGTAATTCTAGGGAAGTGTAGAATTTAAAAAATGTGTGTGTTCCTTTAAAATTTTAATAAGTAATTTTGTTTTTAAGTTCCCACTAATTAATTCAGTGAAGGTATAAGGGAGGGAAACTGTATACTTGTCATTCTGATGAAGTCTCCCAAGAAAGATGAACGCGCTTAATCCTGGTTATTTTTTTTTTATTTTGAAATGGTTGGATAAATATACTTTGTATTTTAAACTGTTCATGCTGCCTGTTTCTTCATCCACTCATTTGATGTTTTCAGATTTAGATAAACATTTTTTAAGTATCTTTATTGAAAATTTTATTAGGTAGACGTTGGGGACATATAGATTCTTAGTCGTCTTCTTTTTTGTACAATAATGGATAATCAGTGCTTGAAGTTTAGGCCAGTCTATTAGCATAAATCTTTCTCTAGTACTACATCTTTATCTGTTATTCATTAAACATTAATATTAGGAAAGGTGGCTGACAAGAACATTGGAATGAGATTTCAGCCAAATCTCAGAAAAAAACAACAGCATCTGTACCATAAAAAGTGAGACCAGGGCTTCTAATCCTACTTAAATTATTAAGAATTATAAAGTATTGCTTTATATATTGCTATAACCTAAGCATGAATCTCTCATTTAAGAGCAGAAAATTAATTTTAATTGGTGCTATACCTATACATTACTGCATAGTACAGTTTAAAGGAATAAGCTATATGTTTGCGCATTTTATTGTGCCTCCCTCCTGCCAGTAAAGGAGGCCCTGTTCTGTAGTAATCCCATGAAGAAAGGCAGCCTCACAGCAGCGCAGCACTCTGAGAAACCAATATGAAGTCATGCATGTTTGCAGGGCCTATAATATGTGCAGAAGTCTGACAATGTTAAGAGAAGATTGTTGGAAAAGACTGGAGTTATGCCAGACATGTCTAAGCTCATGAAAGGAATAAATGATGACCTGAAGCTCTATTCAACTTAGCAAGTAGATCAAAACCATGAGAGCATAAATAGAAATCATCACAGAAGGCATGACTCAACAGAAATGTTAAAAAAAAATACTTGGGAATTATAGAGCAGGCATCCAACTGGTGTGGTAAATATTGTAAGATGTCATTTTTTTATTTTTATTTTAATCAGCAAACACAAGAGAAATACAAAAATCTGCTCCTGTTTTTCTACTTTTCTGAAGCATTTTAGTGACAAATTGTATACTCAAAACACTTATATAGTCTTGCAAAGATTTTTCATATATATATATATATATATATATATATATATATATATATATATATATATATATATATATATATATATGACTAAAAGAGTAATATACAGTTAATGAGGCATCGAGTTCTTTTGCTTCCACAAATTTTTACCTGAAGGTATCTCCAATCCTGTCTCGGAAGTATATGATGCCATCTTTGTCCTGTACTATTAAGTCACCTGAATTGAAGTACATATCTCCTTTCTTAAACACGTTGTACAGCAGCTTCTTTTCTGTAAACTCCTTCTTTCCAGCATAACCAAAGAAAGGGTACTTTTCATTTACTTGAGATATCAGTAGGCCAGTTTCACCTGTAGTAAGGAATGCATAGAAATAAGTTCATAAAGCAAGAACAGCATGCAGTTGAAATTACTTGATGACTATCTCGGCCCATTTACTTACTTCCCAAAATACTGAGAGAAAAGATGATACTCTCTTAAACCTGAAATAAATACATGAGCTGGTGTTCTGAAAGTTAAGTTAATCAAACCAAGAGAGTAACTTCAGAAACGAAGATAATCTGAACTTAGCTAATACCAAATATTTCTACAATGCGGCATGCACTCAGGATTGGACCCTATTACTTAAATATCCCAACTCTGGGGAAGTACAAACTATGTGGAAAAGGATATAATATTAATTTGCTTGAAAAAGCAAAATGACTTTTTTTGCCAAGTTTATGAAAACTTAGAATTACAATATTTATTTTGTGGGAGATTTAGTAGCAGCAGTGATTCTCCTCCTGCAAATTACTTATTTTCAGGAGTGTCGCATTTTGGAAAAAGCTGAGTTAAGTCATTTTAATTTTCAGTTTGTTGTTGCTTGATAATTGATAAAATAATTTTGCTTGCTTAAGACAATGCTGTGCCATGAATTTTATTTGATAATGACATATATTGAAATATATTTTCATTTTCTTATTTAGGAAATTATATCTACATGTATATTTTTTGCTAAGGCCAAACTTTCTTCAGTCTGTTTTATTTCACTCTTGTAAGTTGGTTTTCTGAATTTGATAATTTGATCTTCAGGCAAATGGACTGAGGTACTTCAACAGGTACCCAGCTGATATAATTACTGCCCCATATGGAAGAACACTCAGATTGTTTACATATGTATATCTGTGCTAGCGTGAAGGAGTGAAGGATAAAGTATTATATAAAGCATCATTTTCCATTGATTAACTACACTAATAAAAGCAGTAATAACTGAATGAAGTTGTATAAGACACAAGGTTTACCTGTTTTAACTGGTTCACACCACCCCTTGTCATTTCTTACTGGTTCTTCTTTGAGAACATCATATTTAATTATCTCAAAAGGGAAAATCTGAAAAAAAAGTTTCACATTAAGACTGCTGACTGGTAAAGTGCTCATGCTGTAACACAAAGAAAAAATATGTCATACAGTTTTAGTAATTTATTCTAGATTATGATGGTATGGATATTACTGCTCTACTAATGTCATGCAACAACTTCTCTCAAAAAGACTAAAACAATTGAAAATGCTAGATTTGCAAGTGGCAGTCTGATATTAATGGATAAGATTCAGAAACAATTTGTGTGGTCTGTAAGGCACATTTGTGCAATTCATGGACACAAGCAGGATGTTTACAATTCAGAGATGAGGTCCGTGGAGGCTCTTTTCATTTGATAATCACTGCATACAAATCAGAAGGTAATGCATGTAAATAGGTGACTAAATATATGTATGGAAACAGAGTGAAATTGGAATAACCTGCTGTAACATGTGGGGGAAGTAGAAGCGTACAGCAACAGATGTTAAGTGCAGCACAAGGACTGCTTCTTTGGAATTAAATACATATCCTCCAGACTACACAGAAAGGGTGCAAAATTGATAAGTACAGTAGCAGCATCCACAATGGTGATAAGGCCTGACCTATTATGGTTCGACAGACCAGAGTCATGGATACCTACTAGGTCAACCATGGCCTACTCTGTACTCTCTATGAGATGTTCTGAGCACACATGTCATTCTAAGAACTGCATAGCTCTTCTAGCTGCAGGGACATTTCAGCAACCCAAAAGGTAAATATCAAGGGCATCCCAGTATTCCACCTGGAGGATCCTGAATAACATCCTCTGTGTCATTGCAGCATGTGGGTCTAAATATATGATATCCCAGGACAGTGCATCAGGTTAGTCAGTGTCGTGTGTCTTTTGTGACACCAGTTTGATCCTTGCAGGTCTGGGTGACACTGAGTGCACATGGTACATTTAATGCACTAACTGGTCCCAGAGGGGATGTTTATGTGAACAGGAAAAACTAAAGTTCATTCAGCAGCAAGGTGGTTTGCAGAATGGTGGCATTCACTGTACGTTTGAGTAGCAGACTAATAGTGCTCTTAACACTAATGTCTGGCACATGTGTAACATTCACTTCTACTTCCTGTAAAGTTTTTCCAAAATGGCATCTGGTTGGTCAGTCTTGAAAGCATAGCAGATTGTAATGCATAAATCTGTCTTTGTACACTTGATATCTAGTTAACACCTCCCAAGTTTTCAATATTTCAGGTGATGCAGGACACCCTGTTATGCCATAGCAGATAACACCAGTTTGGTATCCCTGAACCTTACCCAAGTATCATTACAATACTGCCCATAGTCAGGCCATGTAGTGGTTGATCAAGGCCTGCTTCATATACCATGACTATGTTGGAATGGCGCTGCAATATTCAACTGATAAGCTGAGCAAGATCTTTGCTGTGAATGATGTGCTAACAAACATCATTGTCAAAAAAAAAAACAGGCTGCCCAACTTTGGATATGGGCACTCCAGCCACTTTCACCGCAACCACCATTGCCAGGTGATGAGTATGACAAGTGGTGGGAAGGATGACAACTCCCATGGGCACAGTGGCCAGTATATGTTAACCAAGTCAAATCAGCAGAACTATGTACTGATATAGCATACAAGTGGCAGAGCCACACACAACAAAATGATGCATACTGTTCTGCAGATTCTTTGTGCAATGCACAGTACATTCATGTCCTACATCTGGTATCACCATACCGCAACACTAACATAAACATGCTACATTGGCCAAAAATTATCACTTGCAAATTTGGCAGGAGGCACACTACATAATAGCAGGCAGCATAAACAGACGGAAGTGCACAAAACACAAAAAGGGCAGTAGCATGTAATCATGGTCACAAAGGGTGTCCACAGCTTTTTCCAGAGAACATGCCTTGAGGTTTGACTTCAGTGGTTTCTTACAGTGTCCCAGGCATGTTCCATGGGGTTCCTTCTGCAAGAAGGCCCTGTTGCAAAATTGCCTCATTGGCTTGAAGACCTCAAAAGAAGGATCTTCGAGTTCAGCTAGAACATCTGACAGCTGCCTAGGTGTCACAGTATACGGTGCCCTATGTTCTGAGAGGGGTGTATTTGTGCAGAATGGTGACACAAACCCACAGGACCCTTGTCCATAAATGCAGGTGGGGTTTCTTGGCTTCCTCTGGATGCTGTAGACGTATGTGACATCTGCCAGAGAGCTAGGCTGCCCACATCTGTTCCTTTCATTTCTGGTAGTAATGGTGTAACATTTCATCATTTTGAGTTAACTACCAACAGAAACTGAGCAGGACAAAAGACATTATGAAGTACATCCACTCATGATGGAACTGTTCAACTCCTTTGTCCATGATGCAGATCATGGTAATCAGTTACTCTATGACACGTTTTTGCAGTATGGACTTGGATGACACTCTATGTTATCTGTTCATTTACCTTCACAAACCTCTGTAATTCTGGGGGTGTGCTGTGGAGGTGGAATTTTCCATAACGCAAGGTTGCAGCTGGATGGGAGGAATACCCATGGGCAGTATAGTACTAATGTCCAGTTGTGTACATTCGCATGCTGGGAAAACATAGTCATGGGTCCAGTGATGCAGCTGCTTAAAGTGCTTGTCACTTAGAGGAATTTCATTCCACAACCATCTGTCATCATCACAATGTCACAGTATCAGCATCCTCCCCTCTGAATGCAGTGTGCTATGTACTCTGCATTTGTCCATCCAACAGCAATATATTCACTCTCTCACTGTATGGCACCAAGATATGGGTAACATCATCAGACATTTGAACAGTGTCTGCATCAGCCATATGCCAGTAGTCCTGTACACAACAATGGAAATCAGCACCCCTAAGTGCAGTGATATCGGTGAAAGAATACCAACATTAATAGTACCTGATATGATGCTACCCCAAGTGGTACTGTGATAATATTCCATACAGTGCAAAGCCAAAATATTTATTTTATTTATTTACTGACTGGCATAGTATATTATGCTGATCCACATGGACCATTTTCAGACTCAGCCCTTGAGTACAAAGTTAATTAAAAATGAATAAGCAAGTGCAGTGGTTACAAAGATAGTTAAATAATATACATTATTAGTAAAGAATGTCCGTTATTTACAGTAGTTATGGGCAACATATACAACTGATTGTACGGTTAAGGGAAAAGTAAGGAGGGTTTATTCTCCAATGGGAATATAGTCTTAATGTGTCTGTTTAAGCCTGATGTACAAACAGCAAGCAACATGCAGTCCTCAGGTGCCCAGAATGAAAGCGCTGGGTACAGGACACACAGGTTCATAGGTGTTTACTAGGGTAACGACCAGAAGGGCCTTTATAAGCCTAGCCATGCATCCCAAATCTCTGACAAGTTTTGATACTCTTGATAAGTGTAAGCATGGGCCTAGGAGATAAACCATTTACAGGTTACCTGTGTCTATTACAGACACATGTGCCAAACCAGGGATGAATTTCCAGTTTCCCATCAAATTGTCCAAGTTGCACTTGAATTGGGTTAGGGAGGAACTCTGTTTTACATGGATGGGGAGCCTGTTCCATAGACGAGGTAGACTCTGGGATACATACCTATCTCCCCAGCAGGTCCCAATTACATCACAGGCAAGGTTTAAGTCTTTAGAATGGGTAATTCTGGTCCTGTTTGTTTTGTGGAAATGCAGGAGGTCCATCAGAGTGGGGTCTGACAATGCCCTGTATGCCAGGCATAGATCTCCCCTCAAAAGCATGTAGTAGACAGAAAACAGGCATAGGGCCTTGAGGTGGTCTGCATAGGACATTTTATATTATATTATTATATTATTCTTTTAGTGAGGAACATCTGTAGATGTTCCACTTGTTGGATATGCCTGGTTAGGTACATATCAAAGGGGGCATTGTACTCAATGATAGGTCTGATGAATGCTGAATACAGTGGAACAATGACTTCCTTGGACTTAGATGCCATTCCTTTGTTTATAAGTTGTGCAACATAGAATGATTTCCTCACCACTGTAGACTTGATGGTCAAAGGCTAGATTACTATCTATGTGTGTCCCTAAATCCCTGACTACTGGGTTAACCCTAAGGGGTGTGTTGTCAATATGATAGTTACCAGGGATGGAGGACTTCCCAAAGGATATTATTGTGCATTTCTTGGCATTTAGTTTCAGTCCATGGCTCTGACACCAGTTGTTTGCCTGTGTCAGCCCCTCCTGGAGAACATCTGTGTCAGTGTGAGATTCAATTACAGCTCCTAATTTGCAATCATCTGCAAACTTAGCCAGCCAGAGACCACTGATATTGGCCCGGACTTCTGAGAAGTAAATGCCAAAAAGGAGTGGTCCAAGATCTGATCCCTGAGGGAGTCCACTTGTGACTGGCCTCATTGTAGAGATGGACTCCCCAATTCTAACTTCCTTGGTCCTGTCTGTGAGCCAGTTGGCTATCTACCAGGTGACATGCAGGTTTGTACCTAACCTCTTGAGTTGTCAACAATGCCAGAGTGTGGCATTGTGTCAAATACTTTGGCCAGGCCAAGGTAGGCAGTGTGAACGATTTTGCCCTCATGCATTGCTTTGGTGTCCTTCTCAAAGAAGTCCACCAGGTTGAGTAGGCATGATCTGCCCTTGACAAAACCAAACTGAGTTGGGTCCAGTGCTGGAGGTTTACTACATCTCTGTTGATGATCTCCATGATAATTCTTTCCATGGCTTTACATATAAGACTAGTGAGACTTATGGGTCTGTAGTTTCCATGGTTTATATGTTCATAGGTTGGTACTAGGCTATCGGCCCTAGGGCCTATACAAGCCTAGCCATAACAATTCCCTGGCTATTTCTTCCCACACTATTTACTTCCCTGGACCCCTGTCTAGCAGGGCGACTGATGTGACCCCCGGGGTGAATTTCCTTTCTCCCATCCAATCATCAAGGTTCCTTTTGAAGAGGGCCAAAGAGGCGCTCTGCTTGGCATGTATGGGCAGTCTATTCCAGAGTATGGGGAGTCTCTGGGTCACAAACATACCCCTCCAGCATGTTTTGTTTATTGTGAAGACAAGATTTAGATCCCTGGAGTGTGTTACTCTGAAGGATTGGGATTTCTTTAAGTGTAGCATGTCCAACAGCTCTGGGTTTGACATGGCCTTGTATGTTAAGAAGAGATCACCTCAGAGTAGATGATATGTGACAGAGTATAGCTGGAGTTTTTTAAGGTTGTCAGCATAGGAGAACTCTGGTCTGCTAATGATTGGCAGTGGATTACAGTGCCAAGGTGCCAGCCCAACACCCAACCTTCAAAGAAGGCACACCCATTCACACACGCACCTACCTGCATGTCTTTAAACATCACTCAACCATGGGGAGGACATGCTGACTCTACACAGAAGGTGTTCTAGCCAAGAATCGAACCGGAGAACCTCTTACTGTGAGGTGATAATGCTAACCTCTGTACCACCGCAGCCTTGTTTGGTCTGTAGATGGCCCACCTTTGTGCAGGGGGATGACTGTTGCCTTTCTCCATTCATGAGGTATGAAATCTGTTTGGAAGCTACAGTTAAACAGAAATTCTAGAGGCCCTGATAGGTCATGTTTCATGCTGTTTAGAGGGCATCCTGTGATATTGTCTGGGCCCACTGATGTAGTGTTCTTGGTCTTAGAGACAGCATTAAGGGTCTGTTACCTAGTGATAGCAGGAGGAGTTATATCTGATGATATTTCATGAGGGAAGGTTGAATGGGGAGAGAGGTTAAAGTTGGAGCTGAATTCATCAGCCAGGAGGTTTGCTACATCTTATGGCTCAGTATAGATGGATCCATTCACAATGAGCTCCGCACACAATTGTGTGTTGCCTTTGAGGTTGCAGATATAGCTAAAGAATGTTTTGTGGTTGTTCTTGGCCTGGGAGGCCAAACTTACCTCAAATTTGGCTTTGGTAGACTTTATTTGTCCTCTGAGTTGTATGTTTAGTTTGATGAGAGTGTTTTTATCATGCTGGGTGCTGCACCTCATAATTTTTGCCATGATTTTCTTCCTCCTGTTATACAGTCTACTGATTTTGTGATCATAAAAGCAGATAGCCCATATCTGTGCTAAATCTGACTTTGAAAAAAAACTAATACTGACATGGCTGATCATCCTGGAAGACTTGGGATATCATGCCCATGGCTGCACTACTACTAAAATCAGCAACAGGAATGGTTCTTAAAAGCTTGATATCCTGAAAGGTATAATAAAAAGGCTTTCATATTTGTGAGTTGCATAGGAGATGCCTTATCCTAATCTATGGCATTCTTTACTGCAATGATATCCCTTGACTTTTTTACTTGCACGATTAGTCATGTCAGTAAACCTGCGGTGCCCCTATCACCACAGCTGGTTATGATGTCCCTGAGCAGCAAACCCACCCTTAACACTTAAGTGAGACCATGTTCCCTCAGTGCCTGTAAGCAGGCTGCACTAACATTTTCTTACTGCTGACATTGTCTACCATGTAAGTTTGCCAAACCCATAGAACATAAGTTATCCAGCGCTCCTCAGTATGTGATATGAAACTTACTAGCATACAAGAGAATTTAACCATAGAGTCAAAGCTTCATAGATATTCTAAGACCAATGAATTTATGGCCATTTATTCTTTACCAGTATCCCCCTCCCCAGGAATGAGGTATTAAGTAATCCTAGAGTAAATTTATGAATACCTGACCAGTCATCTAATTTATGTTTACAGGAAGAAAGTTAGTCAACACTACTTAACATGCAGGGGTAGTTGATTCAGGTCTATATCATATCATCGAATGTCCTATTTAGCAAAAGCTTATTAGTCGAACACTAATAAGCAAAAACACTAAATAGCGAAAGTTCATTTAACTGAAACTGTCACTGGGTTAAAAACCAGTCGGCCAACACAGCGAACCACAGAAAAACACCACCAAACAAAACCCATCATAGTGTCGGGCTATGTCCCCCACACCCCCCTAACTAAATATTCAACTCTAAAATTGCACTACAGTGGGGAAGAAGGCAAATCTCCAATGATGGCTGACTGGTTGTTTTCCCAGCAAATCATTTTGCTCAAACGAATGTTCGCTATTTAGAGTTTTTGCTTATTAGCGTTCGACTAATAAGTGTTTTAGTAAATAGGACATTCAATGATATGATAGGAACGGTTCCCTATTACATGATCGAAACCTTAGGTTATCCAACACCTAAAGGTCAATCAGAAAATGTCGAAGTCTGAAAATTGCGAACAGCCGTTTCCACACAGGGAAACAAGTTGTTTGGCCGTTACGCAGATTTTGTTCCTTCTCCACTGTACAGCTATCTCAGAGTTGGTATATTTAGTTAAGGGGGGTGTGGAGGGCACTGTCCCCCACATTTCTGTTTGTAACTTTTTTTTTTAATTTGGCCAACAGCATTGTTTCCCTATGTGAAAACGGACGTTTTTGATCTTAAGGGTTCGATATTTTGTGATCGAACTTTAGGTGTTCGATAACCTAAAGTTTCGATCATGTAATATAGACTCGATATGGACCCATTTATCCAGAGGTTTGGGAGGTGCTGGGGTATATAAACCTGTCCTCCTCATGTTTTGTTTACCTGTTGATGAACATTTAGATCCTTGTATCTAGTATTAGTGGATCCATTGGACTTTTGGAGACACAGGAGGTCCAGAACAACCAGATCTCTAATGGTGTTGTAATGTCTATAAGACACTGAATAAAAAGATATAATTTCCAGCCACTCTTGATAGCCCATGGTATTTAAACTTGTGATCATTTTGGTTAGGGACCTTTGAGGTCTTTTTGATATGGTTAGTGAGATGCATCATGAATGGAGTATTGTCCTTGATAACTGGTCTGATCAATGCTGAGTATGAGGGATGATTACCTCTTTAGATCATGAAGACATTCCTTTGGTAATTAGTTGTATTACATAAAATTATTTCCCGACAAACACTGTCATATGATAGCCAAAAGAGAGGGAATCATCAAGTTCATAGGTCCCTGACTATATTTTTGTTTTTAGTGGTATGTTATCTACACAGTATGATGGGAGAGGAGTTGTCTACCAAAACTGATGATACTGCACTTTTTCACATTTAGTTTGAGCCATTATTAGTACACCAAGAGGGTGTCTTGGCAACAATGCTCAGTTTTCCATTGTCTGCAGATTCTGTTAGTTAGAGGTCTTGAATTTCTGTTTGCAGGTGCAAGAAACAAAGGCTAGAATGGGGGGGGGTCCTAGCATTGAGCCCTGAAACACACCTCTGGTCACTTTCATAATTTCTGAAGAGAAGCCTGCAACTTGTACTGTGTGGGCTCGGTCTTTCACACACTTTGTGGTCCATTTCACATTTAGCTTCTATACGATGCTAACATGGGAAATAATGTTGAAGTCCTTGCCCAAATCAAGATATACCATGTGCACTGGGGTAGTATGCTATCTATGGCCGCCATCTATAGCCTCCCTAACCCTTTCAGTGAATTTTATCAGATTAAATAGACAGGAACTACCCCTCACAAAGTCTAACTGTTGTGGGTCATGTTGAATAAGATTCATGATCATCATAGTTTATGGGGTCAGTTATTATATGTCCCATGACTTTACAGATTGTTAGGTCTCTAATTATCTGGGTTTGACCATAAGGTCACCCTTATGAAGGGGTATCAGCATTACTTTGCACCACTCATCAGGGACAAAATCAGTACCTGAATTTAAGTTAAACAGTTTATGGACTGGTTCTACAAGGGCATGTTTAGCAATAATAATTAAACAACCAGCTATTTCATCAGAAGTATTTTTGGTCTTGCTTAGCACTTTCAGTAAATGATCTTTATAGATAATTTGGGGACAGCAAGGTATTCTGGTATTTCAGAGCTTTGAATAACAGTCTCATGGGGGAGGGGAGTCTGCACTAAATTTGTTTGTAAGGATGTTAGCAATGTCTACGGGTCAGAATTGGAGGTGAAATTAATTAGTTTGGAGCAGTGTAGGGTATTGTTTCTTAGTTTTGTAGCATTTATAAAGATGGATTTACAATTATCTTTGGCTGTAGAGACTAGCCTAAGCCTTTAGTGGACCTGATAGTGTTTTTAATTTGTTTTATAATTTTTTAATATTTTACATCAGAAGAGGGGGTTTGGATCTGCTATATAATTTAAGTAGGTTCTTTCTCAACCATTAAGGTGGTGTATTTTTGAATTTACGATGATATTTGGTTCTGGTAGGAACTTCTAGTTTTATACTTTTTCAAAATGGGAGATCAAGGGTGCTGCAGCCAAAATTGAATATTGATATTTCATCACAGAGAAGGTTGAGGTCAGCGTGCCTGTAGTCCTTAAATTCAGTGAGATTTGCTACATGGGACTCTTCAAAGATTAAAGGAGAAGGTCACAAGCTGGTGGACTTCACTGGGGAAGGAGATATCTGAGGAGTAAAGTAAGAAATAGCCACATTTGTTACAATCAGGATGAGAATGCTGTGTCCTCTAGTAAGTTTGCCAGCTGTTCAAGGGAGTTTTTGTTTACCAAGTCTAGGAAGTGTTGGGAATATCCTACACTGGAGGCATAGGTGTCCCATTTTATTGAAGGATGTTTAAAGTCACCCCCAGAAATGGAGATTTTGCTAATAGGACGATGATTTAGACCACTTAAGAATCTTTTGTATTCATCAGGGGAGAAAGAAGGCATTCTGTGACACACTATTAGTTGACAACTAACCTCATATAGAGTGATTTGTAGTTCAGTGAATTCACTTTGTGGTTACCTAGGGATCTGCCTGGAGGTAATATGCTCCTTGACAAATATGAAGAATCCACTGTGGTTGCTAGTGGGTCTGAAGACATGTAAAGTGCAAAATCCAGGAATAGAGGGAGTGCTGTCTTTGCATTTAAACCAATTCTAAGTAACTGCAGAGACAAATGATGTGCTTCCAGATCACAGAATTTATTATTTGACTTGTCTTTGAGGAGAGACACCTTAGTCTGATCTGATTTTGGGACTGGTGTAGACTCTGCTTAAAAAAGGTACTGGGGCAGGAAGATCTTGTGAGTGGTTAGCCTGTCTGCCTGACAATAACATCACCTATCATTAAAACATTTCTGTTGTTCCTGTGGTTTACAGAGGTAGATTTGGAGAATTTTGGCTCAGGGTGACTGAGGTAGGGATGCCCAAGGCAGATGAGTGGACTAATTTTTGCTGAGATTTAATATTCTTACTTTTAGGTGACTTTCAAAGTGATTATTTTTACAGCTTCAACGTTGGAGATTTTGTTATTAATGTAGTATTGTGGTGGTGTAGGCAGGTCACATGGCAAGTTTTTAAGTGAGAGGGAGGACTCGGGATTAATTATGTATTTAAATCTATCACAGATGGAATTATTAACATTGATAATTAAGTTCATTATCTATGAGCATAAGGTAGATAATACACAGGCTTAGGAGACCTAGGGCAAAATGCTGACAACGGAAGAGAAACTAGTAGGTGGACCTTTCATCTTGTCCAGTAATTAGGTGCTGATGAGTAAAGTAATTGCATTAGAGACTGTAAGTAATTATGGTAGAATACACAAAATAAACCGATAAACAGAAGGTTCTCCAGGAATGGTAGCTTTCTTTCAGATGGTATAGATTTTAAAAATAAGATGGAATTATAAGGAATTAGTACTTCTAGGTACTGCAGTGTGCACTAATCAGAGAGGAAGATATGAAAGTTAATGAGCTTTTGTAGTCTAAGGGGAATACATTCCTGGTGTGATCTGATGACATGAGACTGGTAGGAGCTTCCAAAGACAAATTTACAGTAAGGCCAAATAGCTCAAGGGCCACAAAGTACAACTGAACAACATGGGGTGACTGATTGGGCACTCAGTATTCTGGATCTGTAGAATACAGTGGGGAGTGTAAAAGTATTTAAATAGCTTAAAGGAAGATTACAGATGAACATACACACACAGACACACATACCACACAGACACACTCAAACACACACACATACACAAATGCAGAAAACACTTCAGCTTAGGCATTGTTATAGCCGATAGCTCATGGTATACTTGTGTTCAGATCAAAGGGCATCTTATACCACCGAGCCCACATTTGCAGAGTATACTAAATGGCCAACTCAAGAATCTCTTCACATGTTAAGTGCATTCATAGGGTTGGAGTTATGTATGTGAATTGAGGGTTTATTCCATAAATTAGCAATAATGTATGAAGCAAATTTGAAAAGTCTTACTCTTCTATAAGGGGCAAGAGGATAACAGATTGCTATTTCATACTGATCTTTCAGAATAAGCTAACTCCAAACCCATCAGAATTATTAACACCTCATTGTGTAAAACTTTGAATCCTAACTATAACCTACCTCTTATAAAGTGGTAATGAATGGAAATTAAGCCCAGGAATGGAAGTACGTCATAACCGTTAAGATCCCAAGCATCACATAGGTATCTAGTAAATTTCCAGGAGCAAAACATAAAATTTGACTCGATAATTAGCCCAACATAAATTACAAATAATTTTGTAAGTAAAACTGAAGATCTATATTGAAAACTTCTGAAAAACTTGACCACATACTTTTAGAGCTTTAGATTCGACAACTGAAATTTTGGGGTCAATGTAGACACCAAGATCTTTAGATAAGGATGTACTCCCAACTGAATTGTTCATATGTCATGAAACTGAATTTACTAAAATTGATGTTAACCCATTTCTATTCAGTCATTTTACTACTCTAGAAATGTAGTTAATAAACACATTATAATCAGTGTCACTGGTCAAAGCTGATACTAACTTGATATAATTTCTGTATTTAGCAATCCAAATGCTTTTGAGTGTAGACAGAAAAGAAAATACCATACTGATGGACCCCAACTGAACATCACCCCAGTGCAAATAATGGCTGCCAATTTTTACATCAAATTGCATGTTACAAAGATATGAGTTAATCTAATTTAAAATACAGGTGCTAATACCAAGTTTTGTCGTACATTCTATAAATGAATGGGGCTGCACTATCAAATGCTTTGGAGGGATCTAAATACAATATATTAACACCCAATCTGCTATCCACAGCCCTACTAACATACTTATAACTAATTAGGCAGACTGATGTGGAATGAGTTTTCATATAGCCGTGCTGATAGATAACCAACACAGCACCATGCCTGGCATGACCCTCAGAAGGCATCTTTTGAATCATTTGCAGAACAAGGAGGTTTGACTGATGGAGCAGTAATTGTCCATAACACAACTCTCACTTTTATAGAGTGGAATGATAGTAGACTTTTCCCAGGAAGATAGAACAATACATTTTTGTAAGACAATGTTACAAATTATAGCTAATAGGGAAATCATACACGAGCCTAGATGTCTAAGTAATATACCAGCTAACTTATCTGACTCACTGCCACTGTCACATTTTATCTTCTTTAAGGAAGCCTCAACCATATATTTTAAATAATATGAGAACAAAGTAAATCATCTGAACTATGATGGGTATTAACTTCAATAGTCAGTTAGAGAAAGATGTCTGCACTAGCACAACAAGTTGGGGCTGGAAGGTTGGTATTGGGAAGCAGGTTAGTAAAATGCTTGGAAAAAAACAGCCACTTCAACAGGGCTGGTCCTTAAAGTGCCAGATGGGTGTAACAACTTTGAAAAGAGTTCATATAGCTGTAGAACATTTTAGGATTCTTGTTGCAAGAAGCATGTTCTTCTTCAGAATAGGTCTTACATTCATGAATGACTAATTTCAGTTTTCTACAGGCTGCTGTACTAAAGATGGTTTTGGTGGCCCTGATTTGATATTTTTATACAATCTATACTTCATTTGTTTCTTCTTTAGCAAGTTGCTGATATTTTATTCCACCAAACAGGGGTGAGCATACAAGGACTAAAGCTTCTAATTAGTGTATACCTATTCAACAATGGGTACATTGCAATTCAAAATGGTTCCAGCAATACAAAGGATCCAAATTACAATTTCACAAATAAGAATCAGGATGAAATTCAGAATTTAAATGGTCTGTGTCCAGGGATGAGAAGTTGTAATGAACTATGTATGCTTTTAATCTGTTGGAAAAAGAAGTTCAAAAAATGAGAAGCCAATATGGTTAGAATTACCTAGGAGACATACGGGAGTCATCATGGAAATGCAATTGACACAATTTGTAATCAACAGATACAAAATATTGTTATTGTGTGCTGTAAAATCAATTAGTTGAAACAAATTTTCCAAGGAAAGCATATCCAAAACAAATTATCCCTCAATGAATGTACAACCAGCAGCAAACCTCCAGATTATGTGTGGGTAATTAAAGTCACCTAATAAAATGATGTTGCTATTTTCTAGAATACTTCCCAGACCTTGTAAGAATGCTATTTGCTGTTTCATACTAAGTTTGTGACTCCTATAGCAGGTGATTAGTTTTATAGACAGACTTGCCTTCTGAGGTTGCAGGATGACCATGATGATCTCAATGCTGCTGATGCGAGGATCTACCTTGGCCCAAACTGAATCCTGTGCAAAAGTGACACTACCCCCTAAAGTGTTAGTTATTACACACTCAGAACTTTTGAAATGTGGGATATTAATGCTGATATACTGCCAAACTCTGGTAATAACTGCAACCTTGAAGTCATATCATGAGTAAGAATTTGCTGTTTTCTTATTTAGACTTATGGCAATTGCATAACAAACCTTTACAAGATTATTCATTCCCTTTGATTTTGCACTGACATAATTTGATTTATTGACATGCCTTAAATGTTTTGCAATGGCTAAAATATGTTTTATGAAATATTCACCACAAAAATAATTCAAATGAAGACCATGGGGGAGAAAGAATTCATGAAGAATGTTATTTATTTCACAAAAATCACTCAGCCGTTTGTTGCACAAATGACCCTTGGAAATTGGTAGTTGGTTAGTTAGGGGCCAGAGAGAATTTCAATAAAACATACAGTTACACTATGTTCACTGCAGAAATCAGAAGCTGCTTAAGTGCAGCAATGGATTCCTGAAGATGTTGTATACAACTCTATGAATAACTAAAGAGTTAAATGACCACCAACCTTTTAACACTTTGTTTAGCATGTTAGGGATCTCAATCAATTTTGGGCTTTCTAGATGGGAGACTGTAATTTTAACTTGTTAGTAGAAGGTGTAGTTCTAATTAATGTCTTAAGCATGAAGCCTACAAGAAAAAGTACATCTCTTTGGGGAATGAGGTCAGTGATCAGACCAGAATCCTGACAAACTGAAATTGCAAACAGTAAAACTGTCTCCCACTGCTGCTCTCTTAAGTTTCCTAAACTCCTGACTGTCATCACTACTTTGTCTTTTTAACCCTCTCTCCTGATTTGTAAGTGTATTGCCCACATGTAAATTTTCCCATAGCACTTCTTGATTGGTATCTGTGACTGGGTTAGAAAAGTTACAAGGAACTGTATGGTTAGATACATGAACAGCATTGTCACAAAGTCTCCCTTTTGGTACTAGAAGTAGCGCAGTTGGGCTTATTTGTGATTTTAAGTTTAGTCTGAGTAGAACCACAGATCAGATTGATGGAAGTTTAAGGCATGTGCTAGGCCTATTACCACACAATATGGTGCGATCTGTTTATAGATATTTTTTAGGCAAAAAAAAAAGGTTTTGTAAGATTGAGGGAATTCAGAATGGTTGGTAGAGGCATTCTTGGACTTTAAAGCACCAGGGAATCTGGAAAAAGTGAAATTCACCCAGGATTATATCACCAGTGTTTCTATTTGGCTCCCAAAGCCACTGTGCAGGTAGTCTGTGGGCATGGGGAGGGGACAGCTGAGCAAATGGTGTAGAATGTCATCAGGGTACACAGATTCACTTCAGTAACTAATGGCCAGCACCTCACCCCTGACCCACCGATACCAGCTAATAATTAAAATGAGTTTGCAAGTTGTGACCTTTTCTATTTTTAGTGTTCATCAATAATTACACGCCAACATCTGAGTCTTCTTCATAGTCTGCACTTGTAGCCTGGTAGTCTGTATATATTCTATATATTTTGGCATACTGGAAATTAAAGATACAGTGCTGCTGTATCTCACCAATATAGACTTTTTTGATAACAAGGTTCACAGTAATACAATGATATTGGTTTAATGAACCGGAATTGGAGAAGAAAAAGAAAACTCGTTAATTCCATCTCCACAAAAGATTGACCATATAGATATCTGGCAAGTTCAGGTGTATATAACTAAACACAGGCAAAATATATATTGACAGATACGAAAACACAATATGAATAGATATGTAAGACAAGTATAAATCATCATATTTTATTTAACCAAACATTGAACATATTTATTACTATTTTTACTGCCTGTCAACCTAACAACTTCCCAAAACTATAAAAACAATGTACCTAAACTAAATCCCTCTACCCCATAACACATTAAGAAAGAAAATGTTTTCTGTGGGGACTTTGCCCCTACCTCCAAATTAAAAATACTCGTGTCATCAACATCTCAGAAAGGAATACTACCGTACCACACATATATTCAGTCTTGACCAGGGTTAATGATTTATGGTACTGGAGCACAGTTGTCTTTGGCCACATACAGCTTGATCCGCTACCAGGCTCCCTAGACAGCCCACTTTAATCCCTGTGGCTCCTGTATATTCCAATTCCATGCATACTTCAGCCACTAGTGACTTTCAGATGGACTGATGCACATCTGTGGTGCAGACAACCATATATGCACATCCACAACTTGCTCTGTTCATCCTACTTCACCATTGTAAGTAAGCCTACACTGGTACTGCACACAAACAAAGAATGAAGATATATAACTGCTGAGTGCCACCAAACAGATTCATGTCAACTTACCAACTGTAATTTTAGTGAGTGACTTAACAAATCCACATTGCTAGAAAACATTTTCAATGATTAACAAAACATTTTTTTGCAAGGGTTAAGCCCTGCATATGGGGAAGACTGCCTTCAACTGCTACACACTAACTTCTTGGTCATGCAACAGTGGGGAAATGGGAAAGTCACTGATCATTGACAGTGGTTTTCAGTGATATTGAATAACTCATACAGCTGACTGGCCCCTTACTAAACAGCTGAATCCTTTCCACCCACTGACACAAATCCATTTTCACTTTGTGGATGCACTCTATTTACTGCTGTTTTATGGTGTGCTCAGTGGTTTTTGTCGTTTGTCATCTGCTTATTTTGTACACAGTATTTCATTTGCTGCTGAAGGTTTGCAGATCTAAAGGCTGCCTTTGCTGACACTTCCTGTTATTATTACAAAGAAAGTTAGGTCTTTCCAAGATTATTGTTAAAGGCAGGGTATTTGTGACAAGTGTATCCATACAGTTAAACTAAATAAAATGAATCTAATACACTATCAGACTGTCTATATTATTTTCTAACCATGGAAGACAGAAGCACAGAACAAATTGATACTGCAAAGGACTGAGTTCTATTTTCATTACCAGTGACCAAGAACTGAAGCTAGCTTTGTTTCTTAAAGTACCAGATCTTAAGAGAGGATCCTTTATCTCATAGCTGCTGTCCTTTGTGGTTTTGGTGGGTATTAGGACAAAATATTACTTGTAGGACTGAACCTTTCAAAGTGGTAAACATACGTCTGAACATGATACATTTTAAAACCTAGAGGCTTGAAGCAGGTCTATATTACTTCACCGAAATGTTATTTCAGCAAACACCTAATCATCGACCCCTATTCAGCAAAAATTACTTCCACGATTCACTGAATTTACCAAGGGCAAAGAAGAGTTGGTCAACTACACAACTTTGCTCTTTTCTCCACTGTAGTGCAATCTTGGAGTTGGTATATATATATATATATATATATATATATATATATATATATATATATATATATATATATATATATAGTTGGGGTGGTGTGGGGGGGACTTGGGTGGGTTCGATTTAGTGAGATGTTGGTCCATTGTGTTGTGGGGCAAGTATTTCCTTGCCCTTAGTAAATTCAGCAAATCGTGGAAGATAGGGGTCAATGATTAGGTGTTTAAACCTGCTTGAGGCATATCAGCATATTACATCATATCATGCAACCTTTACAATGCAGGAAAGATCCTGAATGCAAGCCCCAGAGCTCTAATTCTACATCAGCCTATAAACTGTCTGCGGCATTGTCATCTAGGTAAAAAAAAAAAACAGGTAAAACTTGCCAGGACGAAGAAGATCCAGGGCTAAAGTGGCTAAGGATTTCTTTAAGGGAAACATCAAACAGTATGTGTAGAACAGAAGAAAACGTCTCCACATATAAAGTAGGTTAGATAAAAATAAAACTAATTCATAGAAACAGAATATTCTCTTCTCATTTTGCTGTATTTCTAAAATTTGACGACTTTTGCTCAAGATCTTGAGTTAGCTCTTTTTTTTTGTTTCACATTTCTTTTTGTCTGTACAATACCCATCGGAATTCACATTTTTTCTTGTTCCATTACATCAGCTGGGAAACTGTTGCGTGTACATGTTCATTCTGAATGTGGTTAAACAGAGCTCTGCTCCAGACCTCAAATAATCCCTTAATCTAACTAATGACTGAAGCTCATACAGAGACAGCAAGAAGCTGAGCACTGATAGCGGCGGCAGCTTGCAAGTTTAAGTTACAATTTATTAAACCGAGTGAGGTAAGCAGAGGAAGCATGAAGCCACACATCAATCATAATTAAAATTCTCCTTAATTTAACTGTAGCAATCCAAAGCACCCATTGAAAATACCAATATCAAAAATAGGTAACAACTATTAATGCCTTTCCTCTGAATGGCATCTATACAAAACTATTGTGTGTATGCTAACCGGAAAACTCGACAGCAATATCAGGTACCCCTTTGCAACCATTGCAATGATGGTTCCCTTTGGTGAATTGGGATCATATACTTCTTTTAAACTCACCCGTGTACCCAGTCCAGTATAAATATACTTGACTTCTTTCTTGGTCATGGAGAACAGAGTAATGCAGCTGCTTATAATGCTTTCTGTGTGAATTTTTTTATTTAATTTATTTTGTATAGCTCCTGTAGATTGGAAACATCATCAAGAAACTACAATATGGTTTTATTCATTTTTTACATAAATATACAAAGAAAAATATACATGCATTTACTTATATACAAGACACAACTAAAAATAAAAAAATCATACAAATAACTGCTTTGCTTTCCATTTGTAGACAGTCTGTTGCCATATTATACCTTGCCCTATTTATTTCGTATTAAATTTTATGTGGCTTCCTTTACAGCAGTGTTTGCCAATCAAGAAACCTAATGTGCAGTTATATTTCATAAAAAAAGAGCAAAACTCAGAGCGAGTTGAGTTAAAATTTGCAGGCTGTCTCACACATATGGCAGGAGTTGCCTGAGTCAGAGTGGCAATCAGGAACTCAGCCTTCATTATTTTATGTTCTTTGCGAAGAACATTGTAAAATAACACTACTGTTACTGCAAAAGATCTGCCCCAATCGTGTAAATACTGTGTTAGGGTTATGGCCTCAACATTACATACAACCGTGTAGCTATAGCCAGGGACAAACCATAAGACCGAAGAGGCATTTAATCGAACACCTCTTCGGCGACACAAAGAGCAAATGCACTAAAACACGAATGCTCAAAACAGCGATTTCTTTCCCTGGGAAAGAAATCAGTAGCACAAACACACACACTTTCAAACATAACAACTGAGGGGTCTTTGCCCACCACACCCCCCAATGTGGAGGGCTGTGCCCCCCCCCCCTAACTAAATATACCAACTCCGAGATCACACTACAGTGGGGAAAAGGGCAAACACATGGGGATGGCCAAGCAATTTCTTTCCCAGAGAAAGAAATTGCTGTTTTGAGTGTTCGCGCTTTAGTGCGTTTGCTCTTTATGTGTCGCCGAAGAGGTGTTCAATTAAATGCCTCTTCGGTCTCCTAATATAGACCTGTTGCAGCACCTCCTACAAGGCTTTTCAGGGTACACTCACTTTTCTTTTTTTTTCTTGAGAATTATTAAGTATTTGTAAACTGCTAAACTTCTTATCTTGTTCACTGTATTTCTATAAATTTATTGAAAGTTATCTTGAACTACTTCTAATTAAAAAAAATACTGTACAAATGTAAACTATAAAATCAGACTAGAAGCATACGAATGAATCACTGAAAAAAAGATAATTGAAACAGTCATTGTAAAATAACACTACTGTTACTGCAAAAGATTTTCTTTCCCTACTGAAAATAATTGTGTTTTATCAATTGGCTTTAAGATTTTATTCTATACTTTTTAACAAGTCTTATACTATCTGATATTACCTGATGATGCTAAATTCCACCTGCTTAAGTTATTTTGAGTGATCACTACTGTTTCCTGCTTTTGTGTGTGCATTTCACTGTACGTTTTGTAAAAAAAAAAAGCTCTTTCTCTGGCTGTCACTGCTGTAAGACTGTCTTGAAATTGCCACAGCAAGGAATTGCCAGCTAGCCGTTTAATTGGATTGTAGCAGAATTGCACTTGTCATTCATTCTCTTCTACTGTGTTTTTACATTAGGAGGACTGACTTTATTCATCTTGTGTCAGGAGGTGTTTACCTGGTTTATGGGAGATGGGAAATAGTGTAGTCATTTTTACTGGCCAGAGGGCTCATTAGTTATTTTTCTGTTTTTCTTGTTTTTTTCTGTAGTACCATACATTTTGCGCATTTGTGTGGGTTAGCAATGCCCTGTACAGTAATAAACATCTAGAAAACAAATTTTCCCTGTTGAATGGTCCATAAAACTGTACCCTGTAAAGCAGCAATACAGAACAAGTACCTTCCACGTCAACAAACTTAGATCAGCTAGATTTAGTAGAATTCAGTAATTTTTCATTTAAACATCAAATTTGGTAGAATTTAGTACTGTTTAGCATAATCTGCCCCAATAAAGCAACCTTATTAGTCTGCACCAACAAGGCACCCTTAATAGCCTTCTAATCCCAGTTGCCCCTTGTAGCTCACCAATCAAAGGACTGTACATTATGGATATGCAATTTCCTAACTTCTCTGTAGCCAGCTTGGTAGATATGGGCATCTTGAGACAATTTAGCAATTGCCTCATGTTTACTGTCAAACACTTAATGAAGCAGATACAGTATGCACAATGACACTGGAAGCTAAACTCTTGCATACAATCATACATCAGGTTGTCGAAACCATACATATAACACCACCTCACACAGCATACAACACAAACATAAAATAATGTAGGTGAAGGCACTTAAAAGCAATCTTCCTAAACTGCCTGCTGTCAAAGCTATGTCTACTTAACCCTAAAGGCACTCAGAAAAAAACAACACCTGACACCACGTACTGTCTCTCTCAATGGGGCTCCAAACACTAGCCCCTTAAGGCAAGCAAACACATTTCCCAGGAATTCCCTCATAGGGGACTCCATTGTAAGCTATACTGATGACCCTCTAACCAGGCTGAACCAGGACAAAACAATGGTTGGCCACCATTGGGAATTTATCCTTTTCCCACTGCTGCCATGTAAACCCACACCAAGACAACTCCACACACATCAATAACGATTCATTAAAGATGAACACCTTTAATAAATCGTTAATATACAAGTGCGTGGAGTCATTTTCATGTGTATGTAATGGTGTCAGGTTCTTCTGTTTAGTTCCAGGAGAACAAATCAGTTATGCAATTTCCAAATACCTTTTCAGAAAATGTTCAGAAACAAAAGTATATTTATCACATGCTGGGTTAACTTGCTTCTGGAAACTACAGTTGCAACTGTCATCTAATAAGATATATATTAAAAAAAAAAGCACAGTGGAGGGTAGCAGATTCTTGCAGTGCCAGCAGAGAAAGAGACACTTAATTAAAATTCTACACAAAAATACTGATGGTTGAAGGGGTTATATGAGCCAGGTATTAACACATTCACAAAACTGTCAGGTAACAGCAGGAAGCCCCACCCCCCCAATTAGCTAAATACTGACATCAAATAAACTCAGTGATGCCACGGGAGGCAACTTTAAGAACATCACCAAACATTATTTCTTGGAAAGCATTGTAGAACAGTATTATAGGCTGCTAAGGCAAGCAATTGGTCTGTAATACATGCCTGCTGATTATGTCACTACATCAAAAAAATGTACCAAGGCTGGGTAAATTGAATTCTTTCTGTCAAAGTATGAATTGGTTGGTGGAAGAAAGTTAGTTGGGAGGATGAAAGGGTTAAATGGGAAAGTAGGAGGATTGGAAGGAAATGAGGTAAGTGTAAGAAGGGGTTTAATGGATTTTATGTGAGGGTAACTGTGTAAGAAATCACATTTTGGCGTGAACTTGCTACTCGCACTCCCTCCCTATTTTTGGAACATTGGACATTATGTGGTTATTTTATAAGTTTGGGTAGGCAGAGAAGAGAGGCAGGCTTGTCCCTCTTCTGTTCCCCCTCTGGTGTTGGATGTTCATTGTAATGGGTCTATATTACCACACCGAAACTTCAGTTCTCCAAATACAAAAACATCTTCATGGAAACAGCGAAAGAAAGTATGAACAGCCACTTCTGCAAATTTTTTCACAGGGAAAACATTTGCTTGGCCGACCAACAGCAAAACAAACTTTCAAACCTCCCGCACCTCCCCTAACTAAATATACCAACTCCGAGATCGCTCTACATTGGAGAAAAGGGCAAATTCCCGATAAAGGCCAAGCAAATTTTTTCCCTGTGAAAAAGGTTGCTGCTTATTTGGTTTGCTGTTTAATTCAATAGGCGGGGAATGAAAATGAGTGGTGGCTTGTTTGATCTTAACAGTTATATGGATGTTTATGCTGTGATTATTAAATTACAATATTGGTCAATAAAGTTGTTTATGGAAGTTTATGCTGTGATTAATAAATTAAAATACTGGTCAATAAAGCTGCTTATGGAAGTTTAATAAAGGTCATCAAATGTCATTTGGTGTGGTGTGTTTATTGAAAGGAACGGACAATTTCAATTTGTTGAATAATCCCTATTCACAGTGGTACATTGTTAGCATCTCTGTCTTAACAACCATTAATAAAACGTTAAATGAATCATAACTTCTGAATGCTATTAGAAAGAGTTAATTTATCTGTAAGCATCTGTTTACAGTTTTAGTCTCTTTAAAGATGGTTTGTTCCTGTAGTCCCTAATGAGAAGATATGATAATACAGGGTGAGTAGTATTTTATTTTACATTTAAATATTATTGGTGGCAGTTCTACAGAGCATATTAACAAAAATACAAATATCTATGCCTGTGGTCAATCAAAACATCACTAATGAACAATAATTTTTATTTTTCAAAACAAATTCAATCCATATGCTTGAAACTTCATCTGACATCAGCTATGCAGCAAGAACAACAATAAATCCAGTGAGACTTGTTATGAAGTCATGGTGAACCCAATCAGAAAAGTCACTCAGATGATTTAGGGAGGTACCAGGGCTTGAACCTTATGTAAGAGATACAGACATGCAGAAGGGCATTTTGTTTCTATGAAGTGGGGAGCAAACAGACACTGACAGAAATTTAAAGTGAGAAAACAATTCAACTAGTTTTACCTAAATAATGCATCTATGCTGGAATGAAATCTCCAACAGGATAATGCCTGTAAGAAATTCAACATCCACCCTAACCTTCTTGTGTCTGTGAATATATTGCCAAGTATAGTCATTCAGCATAATGGCCAGGCAGTTCTATAAATATCATTGCCAAATCATTATGGGGACACTGACTCTTATCCATAGATGCAGAGAAAGGATGTATGTGGCTATACATAACTGATGTGCTCCTGTAGTTGTACTTGTTTGTACCTTTGGATATAAAAGAATATTTGAGGCTGGACAGTAAATAAAAAATAATAATATAACACACACACATATATATATATATATATATATATATATATATATATATATATATATATATATATATATATATATATATATATATAGATATATACACACATATAAAGACCAACAGATCAGTGCATATATTTTCAAAATGCCTAAATGTAATTCAGTCTAACTCCTCCAATAATGGTAACTCATTTCACCATAATTTGTTCTGCACTTGACATGCTGTTGAGGAGACCATCAGTATTACATGCTTCCAAGGTTTGGAACTAAATCCTGGCCAAAATAAGGTTAAACAGAGTGTATATACTTGAATACATCAGGGACAGTTCTTCTGCCTGAAACTAAAGGTTTAGAATAAAGCTGGTGTTACTGCATATGCCTGAGGGAATATATTTTCTTAGACTTTTTCTGTTGAGCCTCACTCAGCCCCTTTAAAAATTTCAAAACCTCAAATTCATTATTTGCAAATGCTCCTGAAAGTTTTGTCCTGCCTTATTTCTATTTTTTTTTTTTTTGGTAGCTGGAATCATAACTTCCTGCATTGTAGCAATTTATATTGACCACGAAACTGCAGCATTTTGGAGAAAAGATCAAAATATGTTTTCTATATTTTAAATGACAACTCGGCTTCCAAGATGACCTTGGAGATATAAAAGAATAAGGGGCCAGTTTCCTGTGTTTTTCCATATTGTCATTCCTTGGAACTTAAATGCATATGTTTAGATCATTTGTGTACTTGCGTAAGCTGTTTTGTACATTCAAGGATGAACAGTTGTGCTTAGAGTTGTTGACTTATGAGGAGATAGCCACTCAGTAGTATAATCCTTGGCTCTAGCTGATTGTCACTATTAAAGCGACACACCAACCTCATGTGCAAAAATGTGAAAAGGGGTTTGTGGATGGATGGACAGAGGAACATTTTCAATCTCCTCAAATATCTTACATGTTGTTCTTTAACCTAACCCTGCATGTAGTAAGACTACTGCTGCTATAAGACAGTTATGTAGCATTTGCAGGGAAGTATTATCAATTATTTACTGAAAACAGTGGTGTATTATCAGTTATTTACTGAAAAAAGTGTATCATCAATTATTTACTGAAAACAGTGGTGTATTATCAATTATTTACCGAAAACAGTGGTGTATTATCAGTTATTTACTGAAAACAGTGGTGTATTATCAGTTATTTACTGAAAACTGTAACCATAATCAGAGTTGAGTGCACCCTTATGCTTTTCTACCCTACTTCAGTTAGCCTCACCTGTACATTTTCTTTGTGCAGCCCTACCTTATTTGAAGTCACCAACTGTCTCGGTTACTCTGGACCTTCTAAACCATTTTGCACCAGGAAACATTAGTACACGTCAGTTGATTTACCAACAGACAAAGAGTCCCAACTTACAGTACTGACTTATTATAAGTACAGAATAACACAGGCAATCATTCCTCCAAGCAAAGCTTCAGAATAATTATCAAGTCTTAGCTAGCCAGTTACATACATTTTAAATGTGGCTTTACTTCTATAGATACATCCATACAAATGTTTCAGGCATGGCAATAATGCCATTGTAGCCTGCCAATATATCAAAGCATGCCCAATTTATTTTTAAAAATATCTAAACAAGTACTTGCTTTAATACAACTTGGTAGTCTATTCCATGCATGAATCACTCTCTTAGAGAAACAATTAGTACAGTATTCCTTCCCATACATCCCTTTATATAGGTTCATAGATTCATAGGTGTTAACTACACTAACGACCACAAGGCCCTTTTTAAGCCTAGCCATGCATCCCAAATCTCTGACAAGTTCTGATACCCTTGGTAAGTGTAAGCATGGGGCTGGGAGATGAACCATTTACAGGTTACCTGTGTCCATTATAGACATAGTTGCCAAACCAGGGATGAATTTCTGGTTTTCCATCCAATTGTCCAAGTTGCACTTGAATTGGGTTAGGGAGGAACTCTGCTTCACGTGGATGGGGAGCTTGTTCCATAGATGGGGTAATCTCTGGGATACATACCTATCTCTCCAACAGGTCCTATTTATATCACAGGCAAGGTTTAAGTCTTTATAATGGGTAATTCTGATGCTGTTTGTTTTGTGGATATGCAGGAGGTCCATCAGAGTGGGCTCTGACAATGCCCTGTGTGCCAGGCATAGATCTTCCTCAAAAGCCTGTAGGAGACAGAATACAGGGATGGGGCCTTGAGGTGGTCTGCACAGGACATATTACTAATGCCTTGTATTCTTTTTGTGAGGAACCTCTGCGGATGTTCCAATTGTTGGATATGCTTGGTTAGGTACATACCAAAGGAGGCATTGTACTCAATGATAGGTCTGATGAATGCTGAATACAGTGGAACAATGACTTCCTTGGAATTAGATGCCATACCTTTGTTTATAAGTTGCTTAACACAGAATGACTTCCTCTCCACTGTAGACACGTGATGATCAAAGGCTAGATTACTACCCATGTGTGTCCCTAAGTCCCTGCCTATTACGTCAACTCTAAGGGGTGTGTTGTCAATATGATAGTTACCAGGGATGTATGACTTCCCAAAGGATACTATTATGCATTCCTTGGCATTTAGTTTTAGTCCATGGCTCTGACACCAGTTGTTTGTCTGTGTCAGCCCCTCCTGGAGAACATTTGTATCAGTGTGAGATTCAATGACAGCTCCTAATTTGCAATCATCTGCAAATTTAGTCAGCCAGAGACCACTGACATTGGCCTTGACTTCTGAGAAGTAAATGCCAAAAAGGAGCAGTCCAAGAACTGATCTGATCCATGAGAGACTCCACCTGTAACTGGCCTCATTGAAGAAGTGGACTCCCCAATTCCAACTTCCTGGGTCCTGTCTATGAGCCAGTTGGCTATCCACTGGGTGACACATGGGTTATATTGTATATAGGTTCATAGATTAGTACTAGGCTAACTGCCCTTGTGGGTCATTTTAAGCCTAGCTGGTTACCCCATGTGAGAATCAAACCCTGCACCTTGTCTCTGTAAGGTAAGCACCTTAACCATTATGCCAGCCTCCCACGCTCTGCTACTCTTTGATAACACCAAACATTCCTAGAGGCAGATGTATCTAAATGCCCTATACACCTGAATAAGATATCCTGTTAAATATTTATATCAGACACTGTACATGTTCAGATAATTTAATCTTTCTTAATAAAATTCACACACCATTGAATGCCCTTTATTCTTATTAAGGTTTCCATATTGTTACTGCATTCTCCAGTTTGGGTCTAATGTAACTTACCAACAATTTCTTCATTTCTGATTTCTTAGACTTTATATTTTTTTATACAGCCTATAGTTTCATAAACATCATTAACCAATTAGTTGATATGTTTAGGAAAAAGTCAAAGCTGGATCTTCTCATGTACACAGGTCCTTATACAAATCTACAGTTTCACTCACTGTGTACTGTACTAAATATTCACCCTTCAATCTAGGTCTCTCAAATCTTATGTGCCTAGTTTTTGATGTAGTTATCAGCATATTATTCTCCTGTGCCCAAATGATCAATTTAGTCAAGTTCTTTTGCAGACATGCCCTATCTGTAACAGATATCATTAGCTCACCTATTTTCAGATCATCTGTATATAGACTGCAGAACACCTCAGATCAAAAAGATAGATCTGAAAGATACAACCTGAACAACTATAGGCCTAGGACAGAACAGTGTGGGACACCCCTGATTGTAACACAGAAGTTCACCTCTCCAGTATCTACGTGATACTTGCCATGTCCTATTTCTTAGCCATAGAGCTACCAATCTTTAACAAGATTACATCAATACCTAGTTGCTCTAATTTGTTGTTCAGTGCTTTGTATAGGAACTTATCAAAGGCTAAAGTTAAGTCTATATAAATTACATCACATCACAAACTTTCTTTTATAATTAAATGATTATAGCATTATAGAACATCATGTTACAAGTAGTTATGTACATCTATTAAAACATATGCATGCTGATACAGCGTTTCAAGTCCCAATCTTTCCAATTCTGACAATAATTTATCCAAAATAACATTCTCCATTATTTTAATCCACAACAAGAAGGTAACTAGGTGACTATGAGTTTATTCTATCCCCTGTACCCTTAAAGATAGGTTTAACAAGTGCATGTCTCCAATCTTGAGGAATCTCTCCATACTTAAATAACCTACTCAATAACAGATATAATGGTCCTTTTAGATCATGTGAGAGTATTCTCAGGTCATTATTACTAATTCAGTGTACTCTCCAGGCTTTGTTTGGGTCCAGTTTGAGTATCTCTTTTTTCAATATAATCGAATTTAATTTCAGTATCTGTAGCTACCTGGATGTTGCTAGGACAATTTATCACTCACTTTGTGGAGCCAACTGTCTTGCATAAGATTTTCAAAAATATCTATAATCTTTTCATCTGGAGTATATATTTTAGAATCTTCACAGAGTTTATTGATTTGCATATTTACTCCTGCTGCAACTTACATATCTATAACATGGTTTCTTATTATGCTCAATAGCTTTATATATTTTTTTCTTCAAATTTTTCTTGATTTTGTCTCTCACTATGTTTCATTTGTTTATTTCAATTTTCAAAGTTATAGCTCAATCTCAGAAATTAAAAACAAATAGACGAAATGGCAAGGTAAACTTGTACAGGAATTTAATAAGCAGACAGTTCCAACACAATATCTTTAAGCACTTTTCGTTTGTTCCAAAAAACAAACTTCTTCAGAAGTACTAGCCAACACAAGTGTTACCATTGAATACAGGAAAAGTGCGGGAAAATAACATCTAATTTACTAATTAAACAATTAAGATAAAATAAAAACATTCCTTCAGGGCATGTTTTGTAAACTATGATACTGAAGGCTACTTATTAAAATTAGTTTTGAATAAAAAATAGAATTTAAAAATAGAAGTGCAACAAGGACATACACCTCTAGCATAAAAAACTTAAGACATTTACTACAAGGTACTTCACACTACTTTGAATTTAGAAAATATTGAAAATAATAAACATATGCTATCTTTGTAAATTTTTAAGTTTCAATATACTGGTGATCGAACATGCTTCATTTAAACCAGGGTAGTTGAAGGCATTTAGCTTCAACTGCCATAATAGTTCCAGTTCTTCTAGTCTAAAAGAAACAGGGCCACCTCTAAAGTCATGAGACATGTTGTCAGTAACTAAAAACCTAAATTTATGAGTTGGATTATTGTGAACGTGTTTCACCAGTGCATTATCCATCTTATTGTGGGTAATGGCGTATTGATGTTCGTACGCCCTATCCCTGCGTCTACGTTCAGTTTTACCCACATAGAATGCGAAACACTCTGTGCATTTAGCTAAATAGACAAGAAATCTAGTGTTGCAATTAAACTTAGATTTCAACTTGTATGTACTTCCATTTATTGTGAAAGAATTTGTACTATCGATAAACTTGCAATAGTTACAACTCTTACATTTAAACATTCCTGTCATTTTAGGGGTTATGATGTTCCATCTCTCGAGGAGGTTTTTCAAATTTTTACCCCTCTTGAAGACTAATTGTGGTTTGTGACCGAAAACTTCGAATACAACATGGTTAGATTTAAACAATTCCCAGTTTTTTTTATAGCATTAACAATAAATTTACTTTGAATATTAAACGTAGTCACGAAACTACATTGAGGTTTCTGTTGGTGTAGGACTGATATATCTACATCCAGATCATTGACCTCAATACTGGTTGATGTGACATTTTGCAAGGTCTTAGGGTTTCTGCTTAGGATTGGTTTAAACCAATGTTCTTTTCTTTTGTGTGAGACTTCTTCTATTAAGGTGTCTAATAATGATTCTGGGTAACCATCTGCTTCAGAAAAAGATATTCCTTATTGAAATCTTCATCTAAGCTAGAAATCCGAGATGTCCTCACTAATTGCCCTTTGACAACTGACTTCTTTTGATGAAATGGGTGGCAGCTAGAGAAATGAAGTAAAGAGTTAGAATAAGTGGCTTTCTTATATATTTGTGCTGTCAGTCTTATTCTTGACTAACCAGATGTCTAAGTAGGATATAGCGTCAGTGTTGAAGGTATGAGTAAATTGTAAAAAATCTGTGGTGGTATTGAACTTATTAACAATAATGGTTGCTGTGTGTTCGTCCCCTTTTATGAGAATGAATATATCGTCCTAGAATCTAGTATAGTAAATAATACAATCCATCCTGGACTCATCTGAAAGGACAAAGTTGGACTCCCAGTGGGCCATGACTAAGTTTGCTACACTCGCTCCACAAGGGGAGCCCATCGCTAAACCTAATTTCTGCAGAAAGAACTTATTGTCAAAGATGAAATAATTGTTAGTTAAGATAAGATCCAATAATTCCATTACTAAGGCTATATCTCTAGTCAGTGCTCCATGTTTTTTCATTAAAGCTGCCACCCATTCAATACTTATATCATGGGAGATGCAAGTATAAAGATCCTTAACATCTATTGTTAAAAAATTACAATCGTCGTCGTAATCCAGTTCATTCATTTTTGCTAGGAATGACCAAGAATATTTACAAATATGTGGTTCCAAAATGACATACTTTTGCAACATAGAATCCACTACCTTTGCACATGCATAGGTAGGAGACCCCCGACTATCAATGAGGGGTCTCGACTATCAATGAGGGGTCTCATAGGAGGGTTTAAAAGGTCCTTATGTATTTTCAGAATTCCGAATAGAGATGGATACCTAGGGAAAAGGGAACTCATGTAGTTGAAAGCTGCTTGATCTACTCTACCTTCTATGAATAGGTCATTTAAACAGGATTTAATCAAACTGTATGCCTTATTCACTTCTGATCTTGAGCTAACATGGTAAGTATCACTATTTAACAAAGACAGCATACGTTCTACAGTCAGTTTTATCAAATATTACCAACCCTCCCCCTTTATCGGGTTTGCAAACCCGAACATCCTGGGATTGGATATACCTTAAGAATTCTCTTTCAGTTTCATACTCATTGCTCCTATTGTATGTTTTACTGTTAGCTATATTCCTAAAATCCATTATCATTCTTTATCAGCATGGATGGACAGTAGCTACAGTTTTGGCACAGGTCGATTTTTGAATCCAGTTAACACACACCAAAATGAAGGTAATAATAATAGTACTCATTCAGACATAGTGACTAATTTGAAATTATTAGACAATCTTTTATTAAAGTATAAAAAAAACCCAACTCGAAATAGCCTACTTTAAGGAATGTTTAAGGCAGAAGGTCATTCCTAAAGGCCTCCAAAGGGTACAATACCCGACTGGACTGATTAAAGATTCACCTTTTCATTTGGAGTTGATCCAGTTGTTTGACAGGCAAGGTTTTGAACTTTTGGAGGTAATGATTAAACATTACTCTTTGCTTGCCGACAATGTTTCCCATTTAGTAAAGGATGTTGATACTAAAGTCCTGCAAGACAGTCAATTTGACAGGTACAAGTTTGATTATGGCAGAACTTTTTCAAGTATCAACCAACATATGATTAAACTGAGTAATAATAAAACTAAAAAATTAGAACACGATTGTAATTCCTATAGACAGAGTACGGCTTACCCACCTCCACCAGCAGCGCAAATGTGGCAACTTGGTTATTCTCTTACTGACTTGAATAGTAAATAATTGCAACCTATTAAAAATTTAAATGTTACAACATCTTTTTACTTGTTTGACCAAACACCAAGTTCGCCTAACCGACCATCTACCCGGTTGGATGAACTTGATAATTTTGGTCCATCCAATTTGCCTGAATCTGGTCAAGGAGAGGTTCGTAGAAGTGAAAGACTGATGAATACCTCTCGCGTTAATTATAATTACAACAGACACTTTAATCAGTCTGGTCAACAACAACGAAATAGAGACACTAGCCAAAATGGCCGACAACAGGATTTTCGGAGGGACAACCCTTCGGGAGCCAGGCCCAAACAACAAAGGGGAACGAAATCATTCAGGGGTGCGGAGGCTTACAATTTAGACAAGAGATAACATTCTTGGAAGATCCGTTGGATGATGTTATTTTAATTTCACCTACGGTTTCTTCATCTATTTCGGACTGTAACATCAACGAGGTCTGTGAGCACAACCTGAATGAATCAACTAGTGCTATTGTTATTCCTATTGAACCAGTTGAATGTCAATACCTTCTTGTACGACCTAGAATTATATCCAATAGGGACAATGATTTTAAAGTATGCAATTTCTCGGACAGTGATATCTCTTTAGATTTAGTTGACTTTTTGGCCAAAGGGTATACTTACTTTCCCTGGCACCATATGGACATAGCTAAGTCCATTGTAGAACTTAAATCCTTCACGAGAAAACTTAATTTAGGTTTGTTTTTTCTGAATACACCAGATATGTTGATTGACAATGTTTTTCGCACCTCTAGTATTTTCAACCCTCACCTTCACCCACTGCTTCAAATTTTTGAGCAGGTTTGTGAATTGGATTTTAGGAATATAGCTAACAGTAAAACATACAATAGGAGCAATGAGTATGAAACTGAAAGAGAATTCTTAAGGTATAGCCAATCCCAGGATGTTCGGGTGTGCAAACCCGATAAAGAGGGAGGGTTGGTTATATTTGATAAAACTGACTATGTAGAACGTATGCTGTCTTTGTTAAATAGTGATACTTACCAGGTTAGCTCAAGATCAGAAGTGAATAAGGCATACAGTATGATTAAATCCTGTTTAAATGACCTATTCATAGAAGGTAGAGTAGATCAAACAGCTTTCAACTACATGAGTTCCCTTTTCCCTAGGTATCCATCTCTATTCGGAATTCCGAAAATACATAAGGACCTTTTAAACCCTCCTATGAGACCCTTCATTGATATAGCCAAAAAGACGTAGTCGGACTACCACGGAAGAGATAATGAGTACTTTATTAGAATAAAACACACAGATGAGCGCTTTCGCGTACACCCCTGGTACGCTTCATCAGATCTAAATTAATCAAGACATCCACTTACATTTAAATAGTGTGGAATGATTACGTAACTCTAATCAAACAATTAATCAATTATATTAAGGTTAAATGCAAATCTAGAATCTGAGTGAAATAATATCAAATATATAAAATAATCGATATTATTATATATTATATCAATAAAAACAACAGACCTGATAAGAAAAACTTCATAAAAAATTCATAAAAGATTCATATAAAAAAAAAAAAATATATATATATATATATATATATATATATATATATGTATCAAATAATCACCATCCTATGTATATATTAGTCAATTAAATATGTGTGTGCATGGGTATGTATAAAAATATATGTATAAAGAATATATATGTATAAAACATTCAAGTAAAGTGCATCAGATATTAAAACATCATATTATACTGTAAATATTGAACATAAAGAATCAGAAGTCAATTGAATAGAATAGATAAACAAACAAATAAATAAATAAATATCTATCTATTTATTTTAAACTGCGTAATTCTAGTATGGGTTTAATAGTGATGAATTGATTCAAACCTGGTTCTTTATGTGCTCTCAGTTTTAATATCCATTCAGTTTCCACTTTTTCTAAGTAATTCATCACATTGCCTCTTCTCTTATTGATAGGGACTATCTGAATGACTCTGAATCTAAATTTATGTCCTACATATTCTGAGCAATGCTTGGCTAAAGCATTTCGCTGGTCAGATTTTTTAATGTCATACATATGGTTGTACATTCTATCCCTCAATCTTCTGGTGGTCATACCTATATAAAATGCCTGACATGTATCACAGTTAGCCAAATATATCAGATTAGTATTGTTACAGGAAGCATAAAATCTAGGTTCAAATTTGTAATCTAATGTCGGATGTATAAATACCTGTTCTTTAGTAATCAATGGGCACATATTGCATTTACCACATGGTAGGGTGCCTGTTATTCTAGGACATTTTAAACACTTGGAATCTGTATCATTACGCTCAATACATAAAATTCTTTTTAGACTTCTACTATTTTTATATGTGAAGCTATGTTTTTTGTCCAGTATTTTACTTAAGTCAGGGTCAGCCACAAGAATATGCCAATTTTTTGATATAATTCTAGTAATTTCCTTATTGTCACTTGTGTATCTGGTGATGAAAGTTACTTTATGTTGATTCTATGGCTTATAATTACCCTTGTGGCTAGTCCTTTTTTGTATATGTTTTATATAGGTTCTATCAATTATAGATGTCTTAATTTCTTTGATTATGTTACTGTTATATCCTCTATCTATAAATAGACCTTCCAGAATATCAGCTTGTTGTTTCAAGTCCCTAGTTTCTTTACATAATCTACGTAGCCTTATAAATTGACTTTTTACAATGTTGGAAAAAACATGTCTAGGATGCATGCTGTTATAATGCAATAATGTATTTTTCCAACATGTTTTTCTATATAAAAAAGTTGATAAATAGCATTGTTCATTATTCTTAATGGTGATATCTAGAAAATTCAGGTTAGAAAATTCCATAGTAAATCTTAAAATTTCAGTTGTAGATTTCAAATATTGAATAAAATCTTTTAATTCATTTATGGTACCATTCCAAAAAAGAAGTACATCATCCACAAATCTCCTATATAGTAATATTTGAGTATAATATTTACTATTAAAGAGGTAGTTTTTTTCCCAGTAGTGGACAACTAAATTAGCATATGTATTTGCACATGGGGTGCCCATAGCGACACCCCATTTCTGCAAATATAATCTGATGTTAAAAAGGAAAACATTATTTGAAAGGACCATATCTAATAATGCACCGATTAAAATTTGTTCATCATTAGTAAAGTATATATATATATATATATATATATATATATATATATATATATATATATATATATATATTTTATATGAATCTTTTATGAATTTTTTATGAAGTTTTTCTTATCAGGTCTGTTGTTTTTATTAAATTTAAAGTACTCATTATCTCTTCCCGTGGTAGTCCGACTACGTCTTTTTGGCTATATACATTTTTACTTGTTTCTATGAAGTTGGACTTTTAGGCAGCTACGCTCACCCTTTCTTCATTCAACGTTTCCTACATTCTGTGAAAGTAGCTGCCACACAATGGATGATACTGTTATTGAACTGGACTACAACCCAGAAGGAGGAAATTTAAATATGAGATGGAACTGTATTTTCGAACAGCATAACAATCTTCTACTCAACATAGAATTACAACAACCAGTTTCTACGTCTCATACAGTTACTATGGACAATTTAAAACTTAATGAATTTAACACCCTAGCCAGAGATCTTGAAAATAATTTATATAAACTACAAAGATTCTCGTGGCAGAGACGCCACATGGAAGCATGCCTACACTTTAATGTTATCCCTCGTGGCATGAGGGTTCTATGCATGCCTTCCTATGGCAATACCATCCAGAATTGCTTAAGAGATGGCAACAATTGAACATTGAGTTGGGTAATAAATACATAAAGTTAATCATTGATTATTTTTTACCGATTGAGACTGAATTAAGTACAAAAGCAGAAACTTTGAATAGAGACATTCGTGATAGATTTAAAGGGGCGATATATGAAAGGAGACTAGAGAGTTTATATTCACAAGTCGCTACTTATAGCGACAAATTACAACAAATAAAACATCGAAAACTACTAAGAGACTTTAAAGACTTTTCTACAGGCCAAGTTTTTGTATGGCCGAGGTATGATAAACATAATTCAACACAAGAAAAAACACTTAATTTCATTTCCACAGATAATAATGCTACAGAGCCACCATTGAGGAACGTGATTGCCCCTTTAAATACAACTTCTACTCGGAGATTAATGTTATGAATACAATGACTACGTCACCAACAGGAAATAGTGATTCTAGCGGAAACACACGCAAAGATACACCGCCACCGAATCAACAAGCTCTAGCGGCCAGACAAAAAGAGAATTCTTTAGGAGCTATACCGAAGCTATACACGGGCAATATGGAACATTTTTTACCTTTTCCAGTAAAAACATGGATAGCATCCAGGAGCAGGAGCAGGTCGAACAGTCTGGGCCACAGAAAGAGGAAACTTTCAAACGACAATTACGAACGGAGGCGACGGATAAAGGATTGAATGACATTGTATTCAATTTCTCCAGGTTTGACTTTTCTCCTACTGATTTATCTATGCTGAATGGAGGTCTATCCTATATTCCATCTCAGACTAGTAATTTGAGTGAATTATTGGTGGATTTGAGACTGTTTGAGTGCTCTGTTTCCTTAAAATTATTGTTTCCTGATAAGTCTAATAATTATAATAAAGGCATAGACTATCGTCCAAAACGGAAAAGCACATTCACACCTATACCCACAGCTAATCTTGACTGTTTTATGAGATTATGTGAGAATGATTTCTACACATATTTTTTTAATAATGAACGTTTATGTGAATATCATAATATTAGTAAAGAAGAATGGACCTCACTACACAATTTAGTTAGAAATGAAGAGGTAATTATAAAACCAGCTGAAAAGGGAGGTGCGATTGTACTAATGAACACTAATGACTATCATGAAGCGATGTACAACATGTTACAGGATGTAGATACTTATTATGAAATTAGTCAAAAAGAATTAAATAAAATCATTAACATCATACATCATGAATTATACGATTTTTTAATGTGCAGACAGATAAGTTATGATTTATATTTATATTTTCTTATTGAACAACCACGCACACCTTATATTAAAGGGCTACCAAAGGTCCACAAGAATATCTTTCCCCGACCTATAGTAGTAGGAGATGGATGGGCAACCGAAACCATTTCTGTGTATATAGAGAAGAAACTAAGTCCTCTAATTACAAATATTCCCTCTATACTGAGAGATACATACCAACTAATTGATACTTTAGATTCTTTATTTAAAGACAGTTTGCCTGATACATGTTTACTAGTGACTCTAGATGTTAGAAACTTATTTACTTCTATTCTGAATGAATATGGTATCCAAGCCATTAGGGAGTTAAGTCACTTGAATGAATTTACTAATGATGAACAAATTTTAATCGGTGCATTATTAGATATGGTCCTTTCAAATAATGTTTTCCTTTTTAACCACAGATTATATTTGCAGAAATGGGGTGTTGCTATAGGCACCCCATGTGCAAATACATATGCTAATTTAGTTGTCCACTACTGGGAAAAAAACTACCTCTTTAATAGTAAATATTATACTCAAATATTACTATATAGGAGATTTGTGGATGATATACTTCTTTTTTGGAATGGTACCATAAATGAATTAAAAGATTTTATTCAATATTTGGAAACTACAACTGAATTTTTAAGATTTACTATGGAATTTTCTAACCTCCGTGTGAATTTTCTAGATATCACCATTAAGAAGAATGAACAACGCTATTTATCAACTTTTTTATATAGAAAAACATGTTGGAAAAATACATTATTGCATTATAACACCATGCAACCTAGACATGTTTTTCCAACATTGCAAAAAGTCAATTTATAAGGCTATGTAGATTATGTAAAGAAACTAGGGACTTGAAACAACAAGCTGATATTCTGGAAGGTCTATTTATAGATAGAGGATATAACAGTAACATAATCAAAGAAATTAGGACATCTATAATTGATAGAACCTATATAAAACATATACAAAAAAGACTAGCCACAAGGGTAATTATAAGCCAAAGAATCAACATAAAGTAACTTTCATCACCAGATACACAAGTGACAATAAGGAAATTACTAGAATTATATCAAAAAATTGGCATATTCTTGTGGCTGACCCTGACTTAAGTAAAATACTGGACAAAAAACCTAGCTTCACATATAAAAATAGTAGAAGTCTAAAAAGAATTTTATGTATTGAGCGTAATGATACAGATTCCAAGTGTTTAAAATGTCCTAGAATAACAGGCACCCTACCATGTGGTAAATGCAATATGTGCCCATTGATTACTAAAGAACAGGTATTTATACATCCGACATTAGATTACAAATTTGAACCTAGATTTTATGCTTCCTGTAACAATACTAATCTGATATATTTGGCTAACTGTGATACATGTCAGGCATTTTATATAGGTATGACCACCAGAAGATTGAGGGATAGAATGTACAACCATATGTATGACATTAAAAAATCTGACCAGCGAAATGCTTTAGCCAAGCATTGCTCAGAATATGTAGGACATTGAGTCATAAAGAACCAGGTTTGAATCAATTCATCACTATTAAACCCATACTAGAATTACGCAGTTTAAAATAAATAGATATTTATTTATTTGTTTATCTATTCTATTCAATTGACTTCTGATTCTTTATGTTCAATATTTACAGTATAATATGATGTTTTAATATCTGATGCACTTTACTTGAGTGTTTTATACATATATATTCTTTATACATATATTTTTATACATACCCACGCACACACATTTAATTGACTAATATATACATAGGATGGTGATCATTTGATACATATATATATATATTATATATTTTATATGAATCTTTTATGAATTTTTTATGAAGTTTTTCTTATCAGGTCTGTTGTTTTTATTGATATAATATATAATAATATTGATTATTTTATATATTTGATATTATTTCACTCAGATTCTAGATTTGCATTTAACCTTAATATAATTAATTGTTTGATTAGAGTTACATAATCATTCCACACTATTTAAATGTAAGTGGATGTCTTGATTAATTTAGATCTGATGAAGCGTACCAGGGGTATACACAAAAGTGCTCATCTGTGTGTTTTATTCTAATAAAGTACTCATTATCTCTTCCCGTGGTAGTCCGACTACGTCTTTTTGGCTATATACATTTTTACTTGTTTCTACAAAGTTGGACTTTTAGGCAGCTACGCTCACCCTTTTCTTCTTTCACCCCTCATTGATAGTCGAGGGTCTCCTACCTATGCATGTGCAAAGGTAGTGGATTCCATGTTGCAAAAGTATGTCATTTAGGAACCATATATTTGTAAAGATTCTTGGTCATTCCTAGCAAAAATGAATGAACTGGATTACGACGACGATTGTAATTTTTTAACAATAGATGTTAAGGATCTTTATACCTGCATCCCACATGATATAAGTATTGAATGGGTGGCAGCTTTAATGAAAAAACATGGAGCACTGACTAGAGATATAGCCTTAGTAATGGAATTATTGGATCTTATCTTAGCTAACAATTATTTCATCTTTGACAATAAGTTCTTTCTGCAGAAAGTAGGTTTAGCGATGGGCTCCCCTTGTGGAGCGAGTGTCACAAACTTAGTCATGGCCCACTGGGAGTCCAACTTTGTCCTTTCAGATGAGTCCAGGATGGATTGTGTTATTTACTATACTAGATTCTTGGACGATATATTCATTCTCATAAAAGGGGATGAACACACAGCAACCAGTATTGTTAAGTTCAATACCACCACAGATTTTTTACAATTTACTCATATCTTCAACACTGACGCTATATCCTACTTAGACATCTGGTTAGTCAAGATTAAAACTGACAGCACTTTTACAGCACAAATATATAGGAAAGTCACTTATTCTAACTCTTTCCTTCATTTCTCTAGCTGCCACCCATTTCATCAAAAGAAGTCAGTTGTCAAAGGGCAATTAGTGAGGGCATCTCGGATTTCTAGCTTAGATGAAGATTTCAATAAGGAATGTCTTTTTCTGAAGCAGATGTTTATACATCGGGGTTACCCAGAATCATTATTAGACACCTTAATAGAAGAAGTCTCACACAAAAGAAAAGAACATTGGTTTAAACCAATCCTACACAGAAACCCTAAGACTTTACATAATGTCACATCAACCAGTATTGAGGTCAGTGATCTGGATGTAGATATATCGGTCCTACACCAACAGAAACCTCAATGTAGTTTCGTGACTATGTTTAATATTCAAAGTAAATTTATCGTTAATGCTATAACAAAAAACTGGGAATTGTTTAAAATCTAACCATGTTGTATGCGAAGTTTTCGGTCACAAACCACAATTAGTCTTCAAGAGGGGTAAAAATTTGAAAAACCTCCTCGAGAGACGGAACATCATAACTCCTAAAATGACAGGAATGTTTAAATGTGAGAGTTGTAACTATTGCAAGTTTATCGATAGTACAAATTCTTTCACAATAAATGGAAGTACATACAAGTTGAAATCTAAGTTTAATTGCAACACGATTTCTTGTCTATTTAGCTAAATGCACAGAGTGTTTCGCATTCTATGTGGGTAAAACTGAACGTAGACTCAGGGATAGGGTGTACGAACATCAATACGCCATTACCCACAATAAGATGGATAATGCACTGGCGAAACACGTTCACAATAATCCAACTCATAAATTTAGGTTTTTAGTTATTGACAACATGTCTCATGACTTTAGAGGTGGCCCTGTTTCTTTTAGACTAGAAGAACTGGAACTATTATGGCAGTTGAAGCTAAATGCCTTCAACTACCCTGGTTTAAATTAAGCATGTTCGATCACCAGTATATTGAAACTTAAAAATTTACAAAGATAGCATATGTTTATTATTTTCAATATTTTCTAAATTCAAAGTCGTGTGAAGTACCTTGTAGTAAATGTCTTAAGTCTTTTATGCTAGAGGTGTATGTCCTTGTTGCACTTCTATTTTTAAATTCTATTTTTTATTCAAAACTAATTTTAATAAGTAGCCTTCAGTATCACAGTTTACAAAACATGCCCCGAAGGAATGTTTTTATTTTATCTTAATTATTTAATTAGTAAATTAGATGTTGTTTTCCCGCACTTTTCCTGTATTTAATGGTAACACTTGTGTTGGCTAGTACTTCTGAAGAAGTTTGTTTTTTGGAACAAACAAAAAGCGCTTAAAGATATTGTGATGGAACTGTCTGCTTATTAAATTCCTGTACAAGTTTGCCTTGCCGTTTTGTCTGTTTGTTTTTAATTTCTAAGTTCGTTGTGCCTAGTTCGTTTTATAGCTCAATCTCGTTTCCATTTCTTATATTTTTATTTCTCTTCTTAGTTATCTTAAATATCTTGTTCTTACGTTCATACATGAATACTAGGCTAGCTGCCCCAAAAGGCCATTTTAAGCCTAGCCAATACCCTTATGTTTGGATTCAAACCATGTACACTATGTATATGAGGTGAAGACCTTAACCTTTATGCTAAGTCCACCACAGCTGAAATATGGCCTAGTGACAGTGTGTGCCTAAATCCTATTAAACATATTTTTTGCACTCAAATAATTTCCCTTTCAAAACTGTCCACTGACTGTATCACTCCAATTTGTGTATTGATTGTTTTGCTTCCAAACAGTCTGTTATTAATCTTATGTGAATTGATTTAGACTTCCATTTCACAGACTTATCTAACAGTAATTTAACATTTTTAACCTCTTGATCACTGCACATCAATGGTCGTAAAACCTGACATGGAGTAACAGTCTTTTTCCTAAGAATACAAACAATGTCCAGTATGTTCCATTCCTGGGTAGTTTTTTAACAATCCGCAGCAATTATTGTTCATGAACATAAATTGCAAATAATTTTCTCACTGATGTTTTTGAATCAATATTATCCCAGTCTGCTTCTGTTAAAGTGAAGCCCCCAGCCACTGCGATTTTCCCTCCTGTGTTTCATGCAATAAATATATGAATTTTTCTAGGTCATCAGTACTTAACTTTGGTAATCTATACACTCCAACAGTTACACAATCCATAGTATTGGTGTTATCATCAAACATGTAATAATCACAGGCCTCATAACAATCTTTAATCCCTATCATTACACCTCTACCTGACTTTTTTGTTAGAATGTCTGGTACAGTAAAATATTATATCCTGACAGAATTTGTTTCTACTCATTGTTCTTAACTGGGTTTCACAAACAATAACAATATCAATCTTGTGGGAATGTAGCACATTTTCCAGTTAAAAAGAAATTAATTATTAATGCTTCTAGCATTAGCAACAAGCAGAACTATATAAAATGTTGCTATCTGTGTACTGTTACATTTCAGACAACAAAAATCCTGTCTTGTGTTCATCACATATTGCAATATGTCTGCTCCCAAAAAGTCTCTTCCATTGCCTTGACAAATGGACTTCATCCTGTCTAAGAACACTTGTACCCAAAATTAGGCTTGGATGCACTACACGTTTCCACTTTTAAAATGGGCTTTTTTTCATGTAGGTATTTCCCCCTAAAATCTTGTCATCCATATTGACCTTTCTTCGCCCTTCTATGTGTGATTTGTGAAAATACATCCTAACACCTGTACGAGCTGTGCTATCTAAGAAGGCTGTAAGTTAACAACGAGCAGCCCGAGAGTCCTTGAAGATGAGATTATTTGTACCTATGTGAATAAAGACAGCTCCGTACTTCCATACATTAAAGCATTCTAAGACTCTACTCAGATCATGCATTTTTACTCCTGACAAGCATAACTCTATTCAGTATTCATAATCTTTTATGCAAATGTATCAGTTCCTCTAATAATTGAATCTCCAATTACTAGTACAAAACATTTGGTTCAATCTGTTAAAGCCAACAACCTATCTGGAGAATCTTTGTTTGCAAATTCAGTAGGCAAAACCTGGAATTCGCTCCAATCAGACCTTACTCTGAACCCCTCCCTTAATCAATTAAAAAAAAATCTAACCCAGTATTTTAAAACTCACTGGTTATGTCCATGCTCTAACCCCGACTAAAGCCTCATCTACTTCCATATCCCTGCAATTTCTTATTCATAGCAACTAACCTCTTACACTAAAAGGCTTGAAAAGAGAAACTGTAATACCTTTGCAGATACTCTGTATATAAGCTGCACCTATAGGTTTGATAAGAGAAACTAACATATTTGTATATATTTCTGTACAAAAACTGTATTCTTCATAAGCTTGAAATGTGAGACTGTAACTTGTATGTTAAAACAATATGTTTGTGCATATACTGTAACTTGCTTGTCTTTATCTGTTTGTAGGTTTGGAGCTTTTCTCCCCGGGCCTCCGCTGAAAATGGACATGTATCCAGTCAGACTATCCCGGTCAACACATGTAAAATAATAAAATAAAATAATAATAATCTGACCAGATCTGAAGAATCTTCCACTTCTAATGTCAGTGCGATCATTTGTCACAAAGGAATGATCTTCACTGCCATTAGTCTTATCAATCCTACTGCTTTTACTGTTTATTTCATTTGTAAGCATTCAATTCACATCCAGATCTTTTTATACTTCCAGACCTTCAGCAATGCTGTCAACATTGGTCTTTCTCCTCCTTTTTTTACAGCAATGTTCTGTAATCTTTCCAAGTTCAGTTTTGATTTCTTCCTTTTAGCCTGCCTCTTGCCTCTCTTTTTTTATCTTCTCTGTGGGGAAAATGACAATTTTCTGTAGACTGAATGTTTTGTGATTGAACAATGTTATTACTCACTGTGATCCATTTGGTACATAACAAAGCAGTGTCCATTTTAGTATATAGTCTCTTTCTATTATACACATTAACCAATATCTTTTATTTCCTTGTAATTTGTTGCGAACTTCTTCCTTTCTTTTTATTTTTTTCTACATGCTTTGAATCCTCAGATTGCGGTGTACGTTTGTCCTGAATTCCAAAGTTGCCATTGGTAGTATCATGTTTAATATGGGTTGAGTGATCTTTTCTGAGAGTGGAGACTTCTATTTGACTTTGCCTAATATTATCTCATCAGCCCAGTCATTACTATAAGTAACAGTTTTCCACACTGTACCAATTGCACAAGTGCAATCGTCATAAGTAATTCTAGATTTACTATTTATAATAGTAAGTAAATCATACAGCTTTTGACATAAGGAACACAGATTTCCAGTATTATAAGTTGTTACCTTTATTTAGTACAGTGGGAACGATACTTATGCTTTAGACAATCATTAATGGCATCCTCGTTTATGGAATCCATATTCAGCTACAAACAACTGAACAAATTTAAAAGGAAAGGATTACCAAGACCAATGACTACAGAATTCACACAAACTACAAGTTGTGCCAGTCACGCTAAAATGCTGGATGTCCTTTACACTAGCCTTTGCAATTGCACCTTGTTATAACAGTAAAAATTAGAGGTAAAAAATAAAATATAAATCAATATAAATCTTCTCTTACCAAACAACTACACAATAAGTCTCAAACCAGTACTGTATGACTTCTGATAAGATCTGCATTGCCCTGTACACAGTCTGTATGAATATATAGCTGATTAGGTCCATTCGGATGGCTAGAGTCTGCCTGTCTACAGTCTATCTTTTTCTTCCAAAAACAATGACAATCAGAGGTAAAAATAAAATATAACTCAAAATAAATGTTCTCTTATCAGTTACTTGCATGATAAATCAAACTATTGCAGGATGTTTTCACATAATCTCTGGTGTGCCCAGTCAACAATCTGAACTTGTCCTCTCTCTGTACTTTTCAAGTTATCTCTCCCATTGAACTTTAACCTCATCTCCTATCAGCTCTTTCCTCTGACCCCAAATCTTCTTATTCATTACACTGACCCCACTTTTATATTCATTCATATACTATCTCCTCCCACTCAACACCCATATTCTTACCATTACTAGATTCATTGAAATTTGCAATTTCTACTCTCCCCATCCTCCTAAATTTCCCTTTAATTTTTATAATACTGCCTTCCTCCAGTTTTCTCCTCTGTTCTTTCTGTAAAGTCTACTAGATATATTACTTGATCTAGGACTCTTCTTCCTTGGTTACAGTTCACCAAATCTGCCCTAGCAACCAACTACACAATATTTATCATGGCCGTTACTCTAATGTGTAACTGTGATGCCATTCACTATAACTGGGCATGCTTTATGTACTTGTGCTTTGCTTACTGTTTCCAAGCAGAACACCAGCTTGACTCTTGAAACATTTGCTTTTCTTCATACCTACCAGTGTCATGAACTGTCATCAGTACTCAATGCATAGTATGCAAACTGGTTTCACTACAACACTAAGCAGAAATGCTTTCCCTGCATGAAACAAGGCAATCAATCCTTTAACTAGACTAAAAAAAAAAAAAATCGCAGTGGGCAAGCCCTTCCTGCAATGTTCAATGTGCAGTGTTTCCTGAGCATCAAACTCAGACCGTCAGTAGAGACAATAGATGAGTTTACCAGCTGTTACTAAGGATTAAAAATCCTATCACCAAACCAAAGATCAATAAGTGTTTAGAATATATTGAGACTAGAGGCCTTCCTGATCTCTATAGGGAGATTATTCCACAATTTCCCAGGCCTGTGATGAAAAGAGCTTTTCCCCAAAGAAGAGTGCCACACTGAGATATTTACAAAAGAACAATTATTTCTGGTGCTCAGACTTTGCTGAATGAATTTGAGACCCATAGTAGTTGATAACATAGCATTATTTAAACATTTATATATATAAGATTCAGGCACTCTTTAACCAGTTTATAACACAGGGAATACAAAGACACATGTTCATATCTGTTTCTATAACTATAAATTTTAACACCATCAATTTGTCTTGTAAAATACTTCTGAATTCTTTCCAGTCTGCATATTTGGGCACAGCTGTAAATACAGACAGCACCACATATCTCACAAAGCCAGTGTGCCGAACAGTCACAGCCCTTAAGACTAAACAACACACCTGATACACTTGTAATAGATGACTCTATCGTCAGGCACACTGACATCCCACTCACCAGGCTGAACAAGGAGAGGGTCATGGTGAGCAGCCTGTCGGGCGCTAGGATCCGCCACATAACACAAGCACTCAGGTCACTCCAAGGCAAGTACAAATATGACTCCGTCATTGTCCATGCGGGTGTGAATTACCTGAGATGTACCTCCCTGGACTACATGAAAAGAGACATAAAGGAGCTCTCTGAGCATGTAGCCCAGGCCGGTATGACCCTGACCTTGAGTAGCATCTTACCCTCACCAAGAATGATGCCACAATATGAAGACAAGATGATCAATTTCAACAATTGGCTTAAGTGCTGGTGTCATTCAAAGGGGATCCAATGCCTGTCAGCTTGGGATGATATGCTCGACAAGCCACGATGCTTCGCTAGGGACGGCTTGCACCTGTCACCCCTGGGCTTTCGGATATTGGCAAAGGCTCTTGCTACCCCATAGTGCCTTTCTTAGGCAAGGCTCAAAGACAAACCCACCTCCATAGGTATCACAAGGGATAAGAAACTAAGAGTAATGCCACTCAACGCCAGAAGTCTAAACCTCAAGATGCACGCACTCGAAACTCTCCTTAGCATGGAGAACATCGATATCTGTGCAGTAACAGAAACCTGGTTCAGGGCTCCCGAGAGCACCCCAGCACTACCAGGTTATACCTCATACCATGCTTTTCGGCCCCAAAACTTGGACTGAACCACAAAAGGAGGGGGAGTATCGATATTCATCAAAGATACCCACATCTCCAGGTTGGTGGCAAAGCACGAAGCATCAGAAACTATCCATGTGCAACTAACAGTGGGTAAAACTGCCTTCCAGTTTATAGCCTGCTACAGACCACCCTCCCAAACCCAGGAACCCCACTCGGCCTTCCTGAGAACACTGGAAAATATGAAGGTCTCTCCAAACACCATTATATTGGGCGACTTCAACTACACAAACATAGACTGGGAGCATTACTCTAGCTCCAACACCCTAGCCCAAAGGTTCCTAGAATTTATAAACTCAAATGCTATGGAACAACTTGTTACCACTCCCACAAGAGGGAAAACATACTGGACCTGATCATCACCAACATGGGGACTCTATACTCCAGACCAGAAGTGTATCCCTCACTGGTAAGATCAGACCATAAACTAATCTCACTGGATATTCACATCCCGACCCCACCCCTGCCCAGAAAACCACAGTGAAAAACTTCTCTAAAGCAAATTTCACACTCCTCAAAACAGAGGTGGAATCCTTCAAAGCCCCGAGCCTGTGGAAAATACGGCCCAGACTGCAGAATCCTTTATAAACGCATTCTATGAACACCTTCAGGAATGCATGGATCATGCGATCCCAAATAAAACCAAGACCCAATCCTCCAAAGGCAGGCGTCCTGTCTGGTGGACCCCAGCCATAAACAAACTATACAATAGAAGGGGGAAGCTACTAAATGACAGAGCAAAATCCCAAAAAGGGAAGGCATCACTGATCAGTATTAGCAAAAAACTACGGGCAATCATAAAATTGTCTAAGGCCAGCTTCGAGAGAAAAATTGCACAGGACACTAAGGATAATCACAAGGCTTTCTTTAGTTATGTTAGGAACCTGGGTGGTAATTCCCAGATATGCTCAGAATTAGTCCAAAATGACAAAAAATACACTGAACCCACAGACATTGCCAACATCTTAGCTGACAGGTTCAGCGCAAACTCCCCCTCCCCCCCAACAAAAGGGCAAATATCTATCCCAGCAGAGTGCTGCCCCCCTGACATCCCAGATGTTCAGGTAAGAGCCGCCCTCTCCAAACCAAAAAACACAGCATCAATGGGACCAGATGGTGTCCCGGCTGCGTCCTACATGGACTCCAAGAAGAGCTAAACCCAGACATAAAACTACTGTTCAATCTCAGCCTTACTACAGGATATGTGCCCAAAGAGTGGCGTACAGCAACAGTGGTCCCTCTCCATAAAGGTGGTGCCTCAACGGATCCTGGAAACTATTGCCCCATAAGCCTGACTAGCTTGGTCTGCAAAACTATGGAAAGGATCATCATGGACCTCATAAATAAAGATATTGGGGACCTACAGACACTGGATCCTACCCAATTCGGCTTTGTTAAGGGCAGATCCTGCCTCTTAAACCTGGTTGATTTCTTTGAAACAGTCACCAAGGCCATTGACGAGGGGAAGGTGGTCCACACAGCCTACCTGGACCTCGCAAAAGCCTTCGATACAATACCCCACTCGGGCATTATAGATAAGCTCACCAGCTTAAATATAAACCCCTATGTCACTAGATGGATTGCAGACTGGCTCAAGGACAGAACCCACATGGTTAGAATTGCTGGAGTCATGTCAGACTCCAAACCAGTTACAAGTGGTGTCCCACAAGGCTCAGTCCTGGGACCTCTCTTGTTCGGTATATATTTCTCGGAGGTACAGGCCAACACGGAAGGACTGTGGCTGACCAAGTTCGCAGATCACTGCAAACTGGGCACCATAATCGACTCTCCAGCCGACACAAGCATCCTCCAAAAGGGCCTCATAGAAACAGACAACTGGCGCCAGAGCCATGGCCTCAAGCTAAATGCCAAAAAGTGTATAGTCATCCCTTTGGCAAAAACAAAGTGCCCACAAATTACCACATAGGTGGTAATCCATTAAGTACAGAAGAAATAATTAGGGACCTGGGGACCCAAGTTGATAGCAATCTCTCATTTGACAACCACGTGGCCAAAGTGGTTAGAAAAACATTTTATATAGCCCACCTAATCATGAAGGGATTCACATCTAGATCAGGGAGGTCATCGTGCCTCTTTACTCATCCCTCATCAGGCCCATAATTGAGTACAATGCCCTTTTGGGATGTACCTTACCAGACACCTGCAGCAACTGGAAAGACCCCAAAAGTACCTCACCAAGAGGATCAAAGGGCTCAAACAGATGCCATATGCTGCCCGGTTAAAGAAACTCCAGCTCTACTCAGTGGCATACCGCCTGTTCAGAGGCGATCTGTGCCTGACGTATAAAGCCATGTCCAACCCAGAATTAATGGACATGCTGCACCTCAGAAAATCCAAATCCCATCGAGCTACACGCTCGAGAGACTTGAACCTCAGAACTGAAATAAATAGGACATGCGGGAGGGACAGATTCATAACCCAGAGGATCCTTCATCTCTGGGAGATTATTCCAAATCCCAGGCCAGCTTAAGAAGAGTCCTCATTGACTCTCTTCAAGAGGAATCTTGATGAGTGGATGGGAGACCCATAGGTTGATAACATAGCATTATTTAAACATCTGTGTCACTGTAAGACAGAGGCACAGTATACTAACACAAGAAGGGCATACAGGAAAATAAATTTAAAATGGGTGGCTATAACTATAAATTTTAACACACTCTGGCTAGGCTTATAAATGCCCTAGGGCAGATAGCCTAGTATGAACCTATGAACCTATATGAGATCTCACCAATCTTGTAAAGGGGTATTAAAACTTTTTCATTATGGTTAGAGATACTCCGTAAAATGTCTCTAATAACATAGTATTTGTTACTGCAAATATTACAATTTTCATCATATTTCTGTTTACGGTCCACTACCAGACCTAAATTCCTGATTTTGTCCTCACTGCTAATAAACATATTATCCAAGACATGAGGAAAACAAGGATTATTTGGCACAAAGTGCAACACCTTTTAATTTTACTGGCATTAAAGAGCATGTTCTTATTTAAAGACCATAACAGAATGGTATCCTGAAACTGAACATTAACGGAGTTAATAATTGCCCCAATTTTAGTATCTTCTGCAAATTGGCTGACTAAACTCTTACTTTGCACTGGGAAGTCAGCCATTATACAAGGATCCAAGAACAGAACCCTGAGGGACCCCTGCTGTAATTTTCCTTTCTTTAGAAATATATATTTTTTAATTTTCACCTTAAGTCATCTCACTTTATTATATATTTGTTGGTTGCTTCCAAGTTTAAATAGAGTTGTGTTAATTTCTACATGGGGAAAATAATCAAAAGCTTTGGCCAATTCCAAGCAAATAACATCAAGATAGACCCATATTTCCTAATCTCCCGGATATTATAATAAAAACTTCACAAGTTAGTCAGACAAGATCTCCTTTGGGTAAACCCATGCTGAAAAATTTACACGGTTCAACATAGCTCTTTTTTTTATAAAGGAGCATAAAATTCTTTCAAAATAGTTGTTGATAATACATGTAAGACTAATAGGGTGATAACTATCTAATTTACATCACCCCATATAGGATACTGAGAGTCATACCTCCTTTTATATATATATATATATATATATATATATATGTATATATATATATACACACATACACACAAACACACCACACAAACACACACACAAACACACACACACACACACACACACACACACACACACACACACACACACACACACACACACACACACACACACACACACACACACACTAATTCCATGATGGCAGAACTGTGAGGAATAACAAACCCATACATTCTGAATTGCTGTTTGAGCGGAAACAGAAATCACAATAGTAGTAATCACCTATGAGAAACAGTATGACTCACAGGTGAATACTAGGCTACTGCCTGAAGGCCCATATTAGGTCTAGCCAATTATCAAGGTTAGAATTAAGCCCTGCAACTTGTGTCTGTCAGGTGAAAAACCTTAACCATTATGCCACATTCCTCCCTAAGCAATTGCCGATAGTGAATGTTTACCTGATGAGCTGTAACCTTTCCTGTTTACACTTGACCAAAAGTAGGGAAGCCATGCATGCTACACTGCATCTTTGTTTTTTTTATTAGTGTTGTGTATATGAATTTCTTAGGATGTTGCTTTCATATCGTTGAGGCATATATATATATATATATATATATACTTTCTGCATTGGAACAGTATTTTTTCTACATGCGTAGTCATGTCTATGTCTGCGCTATTTTTACTTATATTATGGAGATTTTATTAACAAGTTTTGTGAGTCTGGATCTTTTTTCCCCAAGGCCACTCTGCCCAATTCCAATTCTCACTCAATAAATAAACAAAAATAAATATAAACAAATCAAGACATAATAATATAGTTCAAAAAGACTGCGCAGGGAGTAGTATTATTATATTGTACCCAGAATAAGTTTACAAAAAAACAAGAACTAGAAGTGCTGTGCTGTTCTCACTGTAAAAATAACTAAAAGTAGAAATGATACAGTGCCTTATGTTAAGCCAACAGATCAGCTCTTTTTCTTTTCCTTTGTTTATTATTTGAACTAATATTTTACCTCAGGACTATTTTGTTGCATTAGAAATTTCACAAGGCAGGCACATTTGGACTACATAAGCCCTTACTTTCTTCTCCTTGCCTGTACATGTAGACAAATTGCTAGCAGCTTCCTTCCTATACTCCTGTAAAAATGCTAAAAGTATGTAATGTATTAACAAATTAAACTAATTTTAAGAATTGGAATAAAAATGATCTTTTTTGTGCATCTGAATGTACTGGAGCATGTTTTTTTGTTTTTAAAAGCAAAGAACTAAAAATACGGTCTTAGCAAGCAGATGCCACAATGACTGTTTGTTTAATGTATTCAGATGTTTGCTAACAGTAATCGTTGCTTACCTTGCGAAAGATGTTAGCTCGGCCAAGAGCTCCTGTAATGCCTGTATGATTTATGAAGCCCACATTCCCTTCTGTGGCTCCATAACATTCCCATATTTTGATATCACCAAACCGACTGGTGAACTCTTTCCATACATCACTGCGTAGGCCATTTCCTATTGCCAAGCGTACTTTATGATTCTTTTCTCCTTCGACCTGTGTAACAAAATAAATTGTCTTTATACATATTCAAAGCCTCACATGTACTGTAACAAGATGGTGACAGCATAGTTCTGTGAATGCCTGTAGTAAACACATTTACTTTTATCAACAATGTGGAATGGTACATACAGCTATGACAATCTAATGTTGAGTGGGCAGGAGTGATGTTGTCATTACAACTGCTTTACTTATCAACTAATGTGATTATAGCATAGCACTAGGACTAGATAAGATGATATTTATAGCGAATCAGAAGTACTTTTGGTAATGCAGACTATTAAATAACTGAAGAAAGGGGTCCATGGTTATTCACATCCTAAATGCTGTTCATCTAAACCTCCTCATGTGGGGGAATGTACCCCTCACAACACCCGCTAATTATATATACCAAGTCCGAGATTGCACTATAGTGGGGAAAGGGCAAATTTCCTTATCCCTATTGTAATGTGATCTTAGTCAGAATGGCTCGATGAATGGCATGTTTGACGATACATGCTTTCTATGCTTTTTTCTTCGACATATAGACAAGTATCCAAAGAAAGTAATTCTGGACATTCCATATTAACTGTATGGGCTCTAGCCTTGGCTGATATCTTGTTGTTATGACTTTTGAGGACAAGTGGTATGGTGTTTTACTGTTTTTATGAAACAGGAAAATTGTTCATAGTGCTTACGACCATGGTTTAATTCAATTTACTTTTATTTTATCTGGAACACTAAAAGGACTGTGGCTAAATGCTTCTGATAGTGTGGAACTCTGAAAGAAAAGATACAATGCTGTATGAGGTTTTAATCAAGATGGAGAAGGCAGGGATGTCCAAGTAAAGGCACCATTGTAAAGAAGTGATCATGTCACTATGTGGTTTTGTGGAGAAGGGGTAAGAATACAAAGACAAACTTAATGGTGTAGGATTTTAGAGGAGAAGATAATGATGAGGGAAGAGACAGTCAGGCCTGATTTAGGGAACATGATCAGTTTAAAGAAACAAGCAAGTGGCTCAGATATGAAATACTCATTAGTAGAGACAAAGGTTTCAGGAAGAAGCAAAAACAGGGCAGAAAGGTTCAGTGTGGGTACACAGGTACGCAAGTCTATTTTTTAGGAAAAAAGACATGGTCTGCAGGAGGTGGGGGGGGCATATATGGAAGTGACAGCAACGCAGTAAAAGAAGGCAAGAAAAAATACAATAAAAGATCTGAGAACAACAAAGGCATAAGCTAAAAGGGAGTGGATAAAAAGGATCAAGAACTAGAACAGAGACCGCAACAGAACAGAGAATCAAGAGGTTGAAAGGGAACTGGCTTCCCTTATAGAGAATTAAGCACAGGAACCAAACAAACTGCCTGTGAGTCCTCAGAAATCTGGCCATTGTGCTGTAGGATCCTATGACTAACGTTTTCAATAGATCACTGGTCACCCCTGAAAAACTGCCTGATGTGTGTATGTCTGTGTGAGTGCATAACCAAACATGTGTGTGTGTGTGTGTGTGTGTGTGTGTGTGTGTGTGCACATGCTGCAGAATGTGTGGTAATCAGAAAAAAAAAAAAAGGAAGTACAGGCTTGTTATCTGATCTGTGACAGGGAAGGTCATGTAGATTATCTTAAGGAACAGGGTAATTTCTTTCCTGGATGGTAACAATGAAATCTCTAGGACGTCAACAATAAATACTGGTTCATAGATGGAAAATACTGTCAGTCCAACGCTATCCAGTTTTATTTTTGTGGTGAGAGAGATAAAGTCGGGAATAAGGAATGTGACTAGTTACGTGCTACTACAGGAGACAGTCTTGGGTCCAGTATTCTAAACTGTATTTCTCTCAGACATATGTGAGAAAATGTGTAATAAAACCAGCCTCTTTGCTAATGACAAAGTTAGGCACACTGGTTGAGGATGGGGAATAATCTTCTCAAAGATTAGGAAAGGCTGTTCAACCAGGTTGAAGGGTAGCAATTTTGGTTTAGTGCAGGAAAATGTAAATGTCTGGATGGACCTAGGCCACATTAAGCCTATTGTTAAGTATAAGCTGGCAAGAGTGGAAATAATAGCAAATAAAGGGAGGACAATAATTTGATGATCTTGACCACACTTGTACTGGACAACTAGAAGCAGAGAGAAAGGGCTGTGGCATTAGCCAACAAAACATTGGGGGTTATCTTCAGGACCTCTTTCAGGCCTTGCTGAGGTCATTTGTTAAGTCTTTTGAGCAGTTCTGGGGCCCAAATGAGGAAAGAGAAAGAGAAAGCAAGAGAGACAGAAGGAGAGAGAGATTAAGGTGTTGGCAGAAGTGCAAGGGATAAAAGAGAAAGTATATAACCAGAGTACATAAGCTACAGCTCTTCTGACTATAAACCATACAAACTAAGATAAATAATATGGTTACAAAATACTATGTCAGGGAGATGTATTTTCCCTTGACCTGCAAAGTACTTATTTACATAATGGGTTATGGACCCATGGAATGGATTAGTGAAATGAATGGTGGAGACAGAATCTATCTAGCCCTTCAATTAGATACATTTATATTTGAATACATTTTTTTAACAGAAATACAGTCATTAAGACCTGGTGGCATATTCACTCATAAAATAAACTTGCCATTTCAATTCTAAATATTCAAGAAAAGCATTCAATTGTCCTGTAAATTTGGTTTTATCTACTTGTTCTATCACTATAAACATGAATTTCCTAACATCCTTTTTTTTATTTGTTTTTATGAGCAGATATGTCACCAGGGCTTAATGATGGTATTTCTGTTAAAAATGTATTGAAATGTAAATGTATCTAATTGTTCATGTTTTTAATTTTTGGGGGGAGGGTGGATCTCTTTAAGACTGCATTTATTCAGAGTTTAGTAAACTTGTTTTTTTATATGACATCATGATAGATTTCTTTTATATGCTTGATTGGGTCTGTATTTTTTATTCTGAAGAAGTTCTTTATAGTAAAGAGAACAAAAGTGCTTAAAACAATAATTTTGGTGTTATTTATTTGTGGCCCATGACTGAGGTTCACTTTGGAGAGTGCCATTTGGGGTTTTATTTAAATTTACAAGTTTAACTCACCAACAAGCCATGGAGAATAACTGAGATGAAATCAGTTATATGCTTAAATGCCTTGCTCAGGTAGCACTGATTGATGTAAGTACAAAATAAAAACAATATAAAGGTATTCTGTCACTGCTGTCAATAGCCCTGCTATGGGATGTGTCTATTGAAACACTAGGTGTCATGCTTGAACAGTTTATAAATACCATTGTAACTGACATCTCATTATCTGAATGAAATATTACTTGGACACATTGCACTTACTGCACTTTGATTAATGATATAATATTTGGTGGGTCCATATCCTGTGTTATGTTGGTTAATTCAAGCAACAGTAAAGCTGATTTGCTTCCCCAGAGTTAAGCAGCAAGAGCTCTTCTCTGAGCCCCTCACTACTTGGATGCACAAAGACAAGAAATTAAACATTTGGGGTCAACTCGAATGCCATTATGTTCCTCATACTCATCACTGCTCCACAGGATTTAACAACATACTTTAAGGGCACCTTCCACACATCCAAACTGTTGTCCAGCTTGAGATGAGCCAAAGAAAAAGAGTGATTTGGGTGCTAAGCCCTTCAGAGATTTCTTGCTATCTTTTGAGGATTGATAGTCAGCTAACACTTTCCATTGTTGGGCAGGTAAGTTCACTCTGGGGAAAAAGTCTGCCTATTATCGTTATGTCTAAAGCTGAAATTTTTGTGTGAAACTAGTTATAATAACTATTTTTGTAGATTCTCAACTGACTTTTAGTAACTTTTAAATAGGGACGTTACTTTTTTACTTTAAAAGTTGTGAAAACTCATTTAAAACTACTTTTTCCTTGGTAAATAACATGTTGATTTACTTTTGGAACTAGAAAAAGGGTTTAAAGTGATTTTCATTGTTTTTTTTTTAATATGGAAAAAGTGAATTTTTACTAGTTATCTAATTACTGAGTACAGCTGCCAGGCTTCCCTGGGAATCAGACATCTTTTTTGGCTTTACTATAGAACAACCTTCTGGTTCCTCAGTTCTTCTTTCTACCAGCCATGAAAAGAAGAAAATTAATAAACAATCTTTGCCACAACAGTAGGCTGCTAAACTGCCTTATCCACATATGGATGACTCTGCTGTGACCATATCTGGTCTCCAGATAATTTTTCTTTTTCCTTGGCATCCTCTGGAGTAGTCTCTACAGTCTCTGTGAACCGGGAGTTAGACACATCCAGTGCAGCTGATGGAATGCCCTTGGATGGCAAGGGAGAACCACTCTTGTCAGTTTTGGTAGAAAGTACAATGAATGCTTCTCTGTCTAGCCAGGCTGGAATATCTGACCCTAGGAAGGTTTTCCCTGGTAAAAGTGGGTCTGCTTTTTCAGAAATTGATGTCAAAAAGAAACAAAAACTTAAAAATATATTTCTCCTGTTTCATTTACTTTGGACAGGAGAAATTTATTGGGCTTACCTCATGGTTTAGTTTAGGCTCTTGACCCTTCCTGTTCATTTGTTTCTGGCAAGAGAAAAAGTGATTCTTCATTTTTTAAAGAAGTGCAAGATATTAAACCACAAAATTATTGTGAGGGTACCCCCTCTGTTTTTTATTTCTCTTTAGGTTTCTCGTTCAGTTTCTGAGGAACTTGTAGCTTCTGCCAGTCCTTTTGAAAAAAATCTCTTTTTCTTATATCAATTCCGAATTAATCAGTTGTTTCAGTGGAAACAATGAAATTTCACTCTCTGAATAAGTATTTTAGTTTATTCCAACTGACTTTTCATGAATCTACACATATTCCTCCTGTTCTACTTTGGAAGATGCATTGGTAACTGCATATGGCTGGCCAGATAGCCAACTTGCTGCCCCAAGAAATCAGACATTAGATAAAGTTCCTCAATCTTATAAGTTTGTATTTATATTTATTTCTGTGGTAAACCCAGATGCTGCTAAACATCGGGTTGATTTCAGTCTCTCCCATTGTGAAAAGGATGGGAAACTTTTGACTGATTTTGGAAAAAAGTGGCTTCTTTAACACTTATTTTTAGAATTCTCAGCTCTCAGTTTCATAAGTTAAATTTTATGCTCTTTTGAGAACATGAATATAATGGCATCTCTTCTTTTTTTTGAGGAAAAATCATCTTTGTCTAGCATGATTACTTCTGTTTCTCAAGTAGAGATCCACTGTTTGAAATGTGCTTACGATTCTACTGATGCCACTTCCAGGGCTGCTGTCACTGGAATTGTTATGAGGAGGTTTTCTTGGCTGTGTACCCAAAATCTTCCTGAGGATATTATAGCTGAAATTATGAACTCTCCTTTGGAAAGAGTTAATTTTTGGACCATCTGCTGCTGAGGTCCTTAAAAGTATGATGAGACAGGTAAACTAATTCAAGGATTTGTCATTTTTTCAACCTTCCTTCTTCAAGTTTGTCAAGGGCTACCTCTACAACTTCTTTTAAAATGCAAAATAAACAAACACAGCAAGCTGCTGGTAAGCAAACATTTAAAAAGCAATGGCAAGGAGGTTCCAAAAAGAAAGTGACGCCCTCCTGCAGGACAAAGGACAGTCTAATACACCTGAATGACTAACAGACCCCCTTTCCCACCCTGACAAACCTTTAATCCTTCCAGAAAGTTGGAACTTCTATTTCACTCTTTGGCAAGGGATAGTTTCAGACAAATGGGTTCTGAAAGTAATCAAGGTCACACATGGCAGTGGGAGTCTCCCCCCTCATTTAATATTTAATGCTCATTAGTTAACCAGATAGGACCACTGGACATGCACAGTGCCTTCCCCGTGGTGACCTGGGAGCACTGTATGGTTGAGTGACTTGATTAAGGCCACACAGTGGGTAAAAAGAGTGTTGAGGGAATCAAACACATACTACATGAACTACAGCTCACAGCCTTAACCCTCTACACCAACTGTCAGACATTTTTATGGGATTCCTTGTCTTCCACCAGATCAAACTCCTTTCTTCTTCTTGTGATTCAGCACCTGCTGACTCAAGCTGTCCTCTTCAGCTAGCAGAGGGACTTTATTAAAAAATGTTTTTGTGCCAAAGAAACAAGATTAGTGGAGACCAGTTTTGGATCTTTCATTTCTAAACAAGTACGTAATACTGCCCAAGTTTAAAATATTTTCCCTTCACAACTTGTTACCTCTCATTCTCCAAATGAATTTTCTGGTGATCTTAGACTGAAAAGATACATCCCATTATATTACTGTAGCTCCAGATTTAGATGTTTCTTAAACTCTTCTCTATCTGGATCATACTATAATTTCTCTGCACATTCCTCTCTGGCCTAACCATTGCTCATATGCATTTACAAAGTGTTTAGCTGCAGTGATGGTCTTCTGAACACCACAAGGCATTCACAGTTTTCCATATTTAGGTGACTTGTTTATCTTTGCAAAGTCTTTTTCAAAGTGTCGGGAAGCTCCACTTGGGTGAGATATCTCATACCCAGACTGCAGTTCTTGGAGAACATATAAACGTCTTACCTAATTCTCTCTCACAGGATTGTATTCCTAGAGTGTATTTTAGATACCTCAGTTTAAAGAGCTTTTCTTCCACAAGAAAAAGGCTGATCGATATCTAGAAGAATTTCAAAGTTTTTCCCACTCAGACTACTTTATCACCCCAGGAATTTATCAGGATTCTAGCTTTCATGACATCTATGATTTTCATAATTCCTCTGGCAAGACTCCACATGAGAAAAATTCATTGGTACCTAGAATCTGTATGGTCCCAATATCAACATTCCCTGACATTCCAGCCTCCAGTTTTAGGATTTTTAAAAGGGGAGATTATATGGTCGAGAGACCAGTTTTATCAGAAACAGTCTCACATTTCTGTAACAACAGATCTCTCAGCATTTGCTTGGGGAGCAGTGTCTATAAGTATAAAAGTGCTGGGTATTTGGAACAGATAACAGACGTCAAAGCACATAAACCTAACAGAGCTTTTGGTACTTTTATATTATGGTCTCCAGGATGCTAAAACGTTTGCATACAACATCATGGTGGTGTGGTGCAGAAACAAACAGGGGGTACCACATTCTACCCTCTTTGCAGACTAGTTATGGTAGCCAGGGATATAGCTCATCAGTGTAATCTCACTCTACAGGTATTTTACATACCATCAGAGCAAAATTGCATGGCAGACAGGCTGAGTAAAACCAGGAAGTACCCCCACAAATGGAAAGTAAAACAGGGGGATCTTCCAGGAATTGGTCCAGCTGAGGGAACATCCCAATCAGATCTTTTTGCCTCCACTTGCAATAATTAGTTGGCAAATTCTGCTCCAGGACTCCATGCAAGAAGGCCAGGAAAACAGATGCTTTTTGTTTTCCTTCGACAGGAATGTTCCTGTATGCTTTTTCACCCTTTCCACTAATATCCAGGGTCATTGTAAAATTCAGAAAGACTCTCCAAAGATCATTCCTTCTGGCCCAGGCAACAGTGTTTTTAACCTTTGATTGGAAATGGTCAAGGGCAATTACTACAAGCTACCTCACAGACTGGACAAACTCACACATGGCAAGTGGTTTTAGATACATCCTAACCCCAAATAACTGCAACTAACTGCCTGGATGATAGAATCTTAATACCTTTTAGATAACTGATTTTCTGAGGATGTGCAGCAGGGATTAAAGGAGGCAAGAAATCATTCTACTAGAAAACATATATTAGTAAATGGAAAATATTTTTGTGTTGGTGCCAAGAGAGGAACCAACACCCTTTCAGGTCTAACGTTTCTCTTGTTCTACATTATTTGTATGAGTTAATATTTTCTTATCCATCTTACTTCTTCATTAAGATTCATTTGTCAGCCATTTCAGTATGTCTGTCCACAGGATCTTAATTTTGTCTTGGAAAAATTAACTGTTACTGAATCTGAACCAGCTCATCAAGCTGACTTGAGGTTCTTAACATAGAAAACAGTCTTACTGATGCTTTAAACTCTGCAAGAAGAGTATCTGCATTACAAGCATCTAGAATGGTTTAACCTTATATCATTTTCTACAAAAAATAGGGGTTTCCTTGAGAACTAATTCTTAACATATGCCTAAAGTGGTATCCCAGTTTATTTTGAGGGGAACTCTCCATCTCCTTGTCTTCTTTCAAGTAACTAAAAATGACGGAGAAAAGATGCTCTGTATCTTGGATGTCCACAGAGAACTATGGTAATATACCGACAGAACTAAATACTAAACTCTGATCAGTTGTTCATTTTTAGTGAAGATAAGAAGAAAGGACAACCTGTGTCAAAGCATACTATTTCCAAATGGTTGTTTTGTGCTATTAATCTTTTTTATACCCACCACAACAAGGAAATTTCAGAGAGGGTGAAGGCTCATTTCACCAGGGGTTGGTTTCATCTGTGGATTTTTGAAAAGGGATGGATTCTAGAAGTATTCTAGAAGTAGCAACTTGGTCCTCTTTACATACCTTTACAAAAAACTGCAAACTGGACTCCTCCTCCTGGTCTTGGACAGGCTTTGCAAAGAATATTCTATATGGGCTCCTGGACCCTCATACTTTCTCCTATGGCAGTCTACCCATATAGGTAAGGTTACTGCAGCAGTGGTCAGTATGAGGACAACAGTATAGTTGTGTAAGTAAACTTACTTTAACAGTAGATGTTTGAATAATCAGTGCTGCAGTAGCTGCACCCCCCCCTTATTTTTTGAATGTTTTTAGCTGCCAGTTTGAAGAACTCTAATTTTAGTTTCCTAGCATTGACTTTATCAGGGGTCTAGTCTCCCTCTCTCAGTTGGCATGAAAGCTTTGAATAGCTTTGTATTCAAACCATTTTTTTCAGTTCAGCTCCAGCAGAATAATGGTTAGGGTACATGAGAATGTGCTCATGAAGCATTGGAAGCTGTGTGTCTGTAATATCGTGTGCAGAACATAACCCATATAGCTAAGGCTCCCAGATCCCCAGTACCTCAGAGAAACAGGCTGTATCATAGAAATACTGCATGGTATAGGCTCTTTCCTTTGTGGTACATGAGATCCATATATACTCCCCCAAATGCTGAAGCATGGCATTGAGAAATAGATGCAGTATTCTTGAGACATATGCCCAAGACACACCAATGTATCCCCATTAGGATGCTGAAAGGTCCTGTAGCTAATATACATAAAGCCATACATACCTTAGTATCCACTGAGGTATGTACTCCAAGACTCCACAAGGGCTGCATACAAGGCTGGCACATGTCAACAATTTCTTGTAAGGTGTCCCTATACTTATGGTCCACAATCTTGGTGTCCTGGAGTCCATAAAGTTTTAAGCATGGTAAGGTGACTCAGCACCACTATGGGCAATGTCACACACCATCAGGAAAAGTGGCGACTATAAGACCTTTTGCAGATACCCATTTACTAATGTTGCTGCAACCCCTAACATTTTTTCATGATTCCCTTAGTCTGAACATGAACATTCATCTGAGTTCAAGTATAGAGAGGAAGCAGACCTGTTTCAAGGCATTTATACACTTATGACTTACTCTGCCATCTTGTTTTGTCTCTTAGCATACCCTGAGAAGCTCATTGGAATAGTGCTGTTCATTATACAGCCATCAGCATATACCCGTGTCTGACTGTGCGGCTTAGCCTTCTCAGGTTGTGGCATGTGTGTTTCTGAATCACACAAATCTGTCCTTTAACTCAAACAGATCTGAAGGAAAAAGTACAACATTTTGTGATCACATACTACATTATCCCCAAAATCGATCAAGTCCAATCATAGAACAGTTGCATTATGCCAAATAAAAACTGTGGCAAAGAGATGCATTATGTCATGTAGCAGGCAAATCACATTTTTTGAACAAGACTGTATAATCTTTTTGCCTTCAAGACAAAACCCTCTAACTCCAAAATAAGTTTTGCTTTGAAATGACTTCAAATAAGATAGACAGCCAAATAATATGTTTATACATTTTTCTACCATATTTTCACAGTAACAAAGTTAAGTCTTTCCCTTTTTAATCAGCAAGTAGATTCCATTACCATGCAACGCAACACTGCCATCAGCTAGATTATACCATAAGTTTCTTAGTATGGAAAGCATATCATTCAGCATTCCTTCCACTTTCTCCAAGTATTTTATGTTTCTAATGCCATGACAGGAATGAACCCCATTAATAAGTCAGGGCATGATGTGAGTTCAGGAAATTAGTACTGTTTTCAGTCTTTGATGTTAGCCAATAGAGCTCTTCTCAGCACCCACAATATACCTAGAATTGCCTCCTTCAGTAATTCATAAGGAGTTGCATATGTTGATATAGGACATTTTGATTCATGGATTGTACTCTGCAAGTCATTCTTTCATTATAAGGTCTAGTTGTCAAAATACCCATATGCACCCTATTTATAAGCGTAAAGCAATTTCTCATCTAAACCACAGGGTCTATATTAGATCAGCGAACACGGATTGATCGAACTTATTTAAGCGAATGTTCAAAATATCGAAGCAACAGAAACCCGAATTTTTCCCTAGGGAAAGAATTTGGTTGTCTGTTTCTGTTGCTTTGGTATTTTCAGTGCTGTGGTGGAAAGTTACGGGTCGGATTCAGGTAAGTGTGCGATTGTGTGGACGTGAGGGTTAGGGCGGGTTTAGGTGAGTTAGGGTTAGGGAGCGGGTGAGTGTGCGATAGTGACGGACCTTAGGGTTTGGGTTAAGGTAAGTGGATAGTTAGTGGTGTGTGCATAGTTTAGTGTAGGGTTAGGTGTCAGATTTTAGGTGTATGTGTGTGGATTTCTGTTTGTTTGGTGTGCTTGTGCTATGTGTATGTGTTTTGAATCAGCAATTTTTTTCCCTAGGAAAAAAATCGCTGATCTGACAGTTCAAGATTGTAAGCTTTCGCTTACATAAGGTCGATCAATCAGCGTTCGCTTATCTAATATAGACCCTAAACCACAGTGCTGAAGTATTCATTAAAAAATGACTTGCCTTAAAATAATTTGAGCAGAAAAAAAATCCATATATATTGTTTCTTGGTACAGCATCTAATTCAAACAGCACTCATTTAATGGCCAGTTCATCATTCCATCAGTAATCACCTTTCACTTTACATTGATACCAGACTGAAGTCTCTTCTTGCCTTATGTAACTTTTTCTCTTTCTCCTTTCTCCATTTTTCCTGAAAATTTGGTTGCATACATAAGCCAAGCTTTTTATCAATAAGCTGTACCAGGTGTAATAACCATATTTGTACCTTCAGCTACACATACACACACACACACACACACACACACACACACAATACCTCTAAACCTCTTAAACCAAGAGAATTCAAGGCAAAGACAAAAATAATGGGGACACAAAAACCAAAGAAGATGGAAAGATTTTAAATATTGCTCTGATTATAGTTACTAGAATAATATTTTCTACATTGACATGCATTTTCTGAACAATATGAAGTCTGAAACTGAACTATCATTATTTAGTGACTAGAATCTTCAACAATTTGCCAGACAAATGCAGATTTTTTTTTATTAGGAGAGACCAAATGTATGAAACAAAAATCTGGAGATTCTGCAAAATTCTGGACATTTGAAATGTGTCTCTTTCTCTCTCACACACACACACACACACACACACACACACACACACACACACACACACATTCCAACAGCGAATTCTGACTCTATGTATACTTTTCAAGGTAAAGAGATTACTTGTTACAGCAACTTAACTCGTTTATGTGTCTGTTAATCACTTACTAAAAGTTTTGTTTTTGAGGCTATAAGTTAATCTTGCATAATACTGATCACACAGTTGCTTGTGTGGTTTGTAGCATTTATAGAGCGAATAACTTTTAAGGTAGTCAACACAGCTGGGTAAAGGAACTGATAAGAAAAAAGAAGCCAAACAGAAAATGTTAGTATGCCATTCAGAAAGTTTTGTATATCAAGATCATTTGTGCAAGATAAAAAAAAAAGTTATGTATTTACTATAACATTCCACCTGTGTTGTCCATCTTCATTTATCCTTGACTGATGGGTTCAGTGCCGAACATTGGAACCGACTTGGTCGCTACTACAGCTCGCGATGACCAAAAACTCTCGAGCTTAAGCCCTACCCACAATAACTCACTCCTAGTTACCTCAGATCGAGGATGCAGAAAAACAGAATGACAAACATAATGGCTTCATAGAGGCTATATCTGGAGCCTTTATAGATAAATAGTAATAAGGTCTTCATATTGTCCATTCCAGGAAAATTGCTAGGGAAGGGGGAAGGAGGGAGGGAAGTCAAGGATAAATGAAAATGGACAACACAGTTAACGGTATGGTAACTACATAAGTTCTTTATCTGATATTGTTAATCTTCACTGTATAATTTACATTGTTGTGTGCCATCACCTTAGGAATAAAGGAAGGGTTAATCCTTAGGGAGACTATCTCTATGAAAAGAGGAACGGAGTTTTACATAATAAGACTTGTTATTTTGGAATTCCTCTGGCAGAAGTCAATGCCACTAAGAAAAACCTTATTCTCGAGAACAATGTTTTAGTAATAGGTCAGCAGGTTGGCCGTACAAATGCCCATAAGACCAAAACAGAGACTGGAAGGTGAGATGTGATCCTTATGAGGAAGTCTTAATAATAGAGCCCCTCCAGAAAGAGCCAGGCTAGCTGGACTTAAATAGCTGAAGGAGTAGCTCCTGTGTTGAAAATGAAGGCTAAAAGTTCTTGAATTTTGTCAATAGGAACCAAGGGGTCTATGTCACCTTCTGAAGTCCAAAAGGTGAAATTTTTTCCTCTTGCTAGTGTAGTGTTTACGTGTGGATAGCTCATGGGAAGCTAACAGACTATGGCGTACTGGGGAAGAAAGATTCATCCATCTGGCAGTGATGGGAACTGGGGGAATCAAGCTGTCGGGTTGAGGTTCAGAAAGTTCATTTGAGTCAGACTGTCTGGATGGAACAGACGATCTGGAGCTGGTTCCAAAGTCCATGGTTTTCAAATCAGATAATGCAAAGAAAACAGGGGACCACCATATTCATCATGACCAATTAGGAGTAACGATGATTACTTTGCTCCTCAGTTGAATTGCTTTCTGTAGAACTTTGAAATTAAGGGGACAAGGAAGAAAGCATTACTTTGCTCCTCAGTTGAAGTGCTTTCTGTAGAACTTTGAAATTACGGGGACAAGGAAGAAAGCATATAGAAATCCCAGGGACCAAGTGTATGAAAGAGGATGCCACAGTGACTCCCCTGGGTTGGGTTGGGCAGAGCAGGGTAGTTGCTGCACTTGTAGTTCAAACATGAGGCAAGAGGCTGCAAGAAGGCTGGTCCCCTTGATGAAGAAATCCTTTTCATCATGTTTGGATAGAGAGGCCACTCGAGAGACAGAAGATTAAACTGCTCAGTTTGTCTGCTATCAAACTGGTTGGGAGAAATCACCCATTGTCACACCAAGTGTTTTTGCCAAAGTGGGCTAAGAGTTATCCCTCCTGCTTTTTGATGTGCCAAACCACTGACACATTATCTGACTGAATCACAATTGTTACCAAAGGAAGAATAATCTGAAAGGTTTGCAGTGGTAGACACTGCTTTGATCGTTAGAATGTTGATATGTAAAATGGATTTCATAGGGAACCATGGAGTGTATAGCCCAGATAATGCCTATTCGTCCCATTGGAAGGCATCCATGGACACTATGATTTTGGCTGCAGAGAGGACAAAGGAACAATCCTGAGGAATCTCTTTCAAGTGCAACCTCCAAAACTAGATCTTTTCTGCAAAAATCTGAGGTCAGAACTGAACTGACATAGGTTGATGAGGTATTAACCATTGATATGCAGGTAGCCATTGAAGAATTCTCCTGTGATAGTTTGTCAAGGGAACTAGTGTAATATTTGCAGGGCCTTGAACCTACAGGCTATGAAAGGTTCCATATTCAATATTGTACCTATGAATTCTAAACCTTAAATTGGGTTCAAATGAGATTTTTCATAATTTACAATTGTTCCTAGGTATGTAAAAGTTAGGAGAACATAGTCTCCAGCTTTTATTAACAAATGCCTGATTGGAGCAGAAATAAGGCAGTCACCCAGGTAAAGAAACACCTGGAACGCTCATAGTCTCAAGATAGCTGCTGTTTATGCCATGTGTTTGGGAGGATTTATACCTTGGTTGGTGTAGGTTCATAGGTTGGTACTAGGCTATTGGCCCTAGGGACGATACAAGCCTAGCCATAAAAATTCCCTGGCTATTTCTTCCCACACTATTTACTTCCCTGGACCCCTGTCTAGCAGGGTGACTGATGTGATCCCTGGGGTGAATTTCCTTTCTCTCATCCAATCATCAAGGTTCCTTTTGAAGAGGGCCAAAGAGGTGCTCTGCTTGACATGTATGGGCAGTCTATTCCAGAGTCTGGGGAGTCTCTGGGTCAGGAACCTATCCCTCCAGCATGTTTTGTTTATTGTGATGACAAGGTTCAGATCCCTGGAGCATGTGGCTCTGAGGGATTGGGATTTCTTTAAGTGGAGCATGTCCAACAGCTCTGGGTTTGACATGGCCTTGTATGTTAAGCAGAGATTGCCTCGGAGTAGACAATATGCGACAGAGTATAGCTAGAGTATTTTAAGGCGGTCAGCATAGGGTATCTGCTTTAGGCCTGTGATTCTTTTAGTGAGGTATTTCTGCGGCCTTTCCAGTTGCTGCAGATGTCTTGAGAGGTACATACCAAATGGGGCATTGTATTCTATAATGGGTCTAATGAGGGATGAGTACAGTGGGACAATGACCTCCTTTTTTCTGGATGAAAAGCCCTTAGTGATGAGGTGTGCCACATAGAAGGATTTCCTGACTGTTGTGGCAATGTGGTTATTGAAGGTGAGACCACTGTCCACCTGTGTACCTAAGTCTCTTATCACACTTTTGGTGTTTAGTGCACTGCCACCTATGTGGTAATTCACGGGTACATGTTTTTTCCCAAAGGGGATAACTATACATTTCTTGGCACTGCGCCTGAGCCCATGGCTCTGGCACCAAGCATCTGTTTCTGTAAGGCCCTTTTGTAGAGTATCGACATCATTTGGGGATTCAATAATGGCTCCCAGTTTGGAGTCATCTGCGAACTTTGTTAGCCAGTGTCCCTTAGTGTTGGCCTGTACTTCAGAGAAGTAGATGCCAAACAAGAGAAGTCCCAGGACTGAACCATGAGGTACTCCACTTGTCTGGAGCTGGATTTGGAGTCAGCTACTTTTACAGTGTGGGTTCTGTCAGTAAGCCAGTTGGCAACCCATCAAGTAACGTAGGGATTAATGCTCAGCTTAGTAAGTTTATCTATGATTCCGGAGTGGGGGATGGTGTCAAAGGCCTTGGCGAGGTCCAGATAGGCTGTGTGGACTGCCTTACCCTTGTCCACCACTCTGGAGACTGATTCAAAGAAGTCAATCAGGTTCAGGAGACAATATTGACCCTTCACAAACCCAAACTGGGTGGGGTCCAGTGTTTTAAGATTGCCACTGTCTTTGTTTATAAGTTCCATGATAATACATTCCAAGGCCTTGCAGATCAGGCTTGTCAGACTGATGGGGCGGTAGTTCCCGGGATCCAAGGTGGATCCCCCCTTGTGGAGTGGGATAACTGCAGCTGTGCGCCACTCAGTGGGCATGAAGCCTGAGGTGAGGGTATGATTAAACATGTCACTTAGGTGAGGTACCAGTTCATTTTGTAGTTCATGTAGTACACAGCCCGGGATGTCATCTGGTCCCATGGATGCTGTATTCTTAGCTTTGGAGAGTGATTTTTTTACCTGTGTGGCCGTTATTACCAGAATTTGGCAATCTTCCGGTAGTGATTTTGGCCATTTAGGGGGTGAGAGGGGGGTGAAGTTGACACTGAATCAATCTGCCAGGATATTGGCAATTTCCTTGGGATCAGTATATTTAATGCCATTATGTTGTAGCTCAGAGCAGATCTGAGAATTGCCATTTAGATTCTTGACATAGTTATAGAATGCCTTGTGTTTATCTTTGGAATCTTTGGCAATTTTATTTTCGTAACTAGCTTTGGAGGATTTTATGAAGGATCTCAGCTTCTTACTGAGGCTGGTAAGGGAGTTTTCTGCATCCTGGGATTTTCCTCTTTTCTGCAACAGTTTCTTCCTTTTGTTGTAAAGTTTGTTTATGGCAGGGGACCACCAGATTGGCTTCCTTTTTTTGGAGGATAGAATCTTGGTTCTATTTGGGATGGCACGATTCATGCATGAGTGGATGTGCTTCTACAGTGCCTTAGTGTAGGACTCCGCAATCGAACTTTCAGTTCCCGTCTGCATGGGTGTCATGAAGTTTGTAACTTCTGACTTGAGTAGCATGAAGTTGGCTTTGGAGAAGTTTTTTATGGAGGTTTCCTTACTGGGGGGTGGGGGTGGGATGTGGATGTTAAGGGTGATTAGCTTATGGTCTGACCTGACCAACAAGGGGTTGACCCTAGGTGTGGAGCATCGAGTTCCTATGTTGGTGATGACCAGGTCTAGGATATTGGAGCCCCTAATGGGACTATGGATTAGATGATCCAGGGCATTGGAATTTATAAATTCCAAGAACCGCTGGGCAAAGGTGTTGGTACACGAGTAGTTTTCCCAGTTAATGGCAGGGTAGTTGAAATCACCCAGTATTAGGGTGTTTGGTTTGGTGTAGATGAAAGAAATGCAATCAGACAGCCATTTTGAACACTGTGGGGGCTGTGTTGAGGTCAGAGGACAAAACTCTGAAATGGTAATGATTGGCTACTAGCCAGAAGTGGAGGAACCTTCTAAAGCTTTTGTCCATTTAATAAGGTAATATGCTTCCTGAAGGCCTATGGAGCATATCCAATCACCCTTTTTCAAGAATGGCAGGTCAGTCTGAAGTGTGACTATACAGAATCCTGTTTGGCGAACCAATTTGTTCAGAATGCTGAAATCCAAAGATGGTCTCCAGTCCTATGTCTTTTCCCTTATTTATTTATTTATTTATTTATTTATTTTTACAGTTTTGTGTAACTGTTGGATCCCTCTCATTGGGTGGAATATAGGGGATCTTCTTGTGTACTGGGGGGGGGGGGACTGGAAAGGATATGATATAACCTCTGGACATAATCTCCTGCAGTCAAAAATCTATAGTTATTTCTAGCCAGATTTTTAGGTGTAAGGATAAGTGCCCTCTTCAACTGCCTCCAGAGGAGGGTAATTGGGCTACCATTCAGGAGCACTGGTAGGGCTAATGGCCCTAGGGCTTTTACAAGCCTAGCTGTAAAAAAAAAAAAAAACAGTGTACCCTAATTGACCATAGTTAGATGGGCATTGTTAGAGCGATTCTATTATCAGCATCGACCACCCCCTGTCCATGAAGGACAGAGGTGCCACCCTCAAGGTGAATTTATGGTCATCCATCCAACTGTCAAGGTTGTGATTAAATAGGGTCATTGAGGAGCCCTGCTTCACATGAAGTGGGAGCTTATTGCAGAGGAGTGGCAATCTCTGGGAGAAATACATGCATCTCCAACATGTTTTGTTAATGTCACAGGCATAGGTTGAGATCCCTTTCTTGATTCTTTTCCCATTTGATTGCAGATGTGCAGCATTTCCATTAGGGGAATCAGAGACAGCTCTGTAGGCCAGGCACAGCTCACCTCTAAGACGTCTATATGATGCAGAGTACAGTGATAGGAATTACAGTCTTTTCATGCAAGTCACATTTTGGAGACCCTGGATTCTCTTGGTTAGAAACATCTGTGGTCTCTCCAGTTGCTGCAGGTGTCTGGTAAGATAGATACAGAAGGGAGCATTGTACTCAATTAGTGGCCTGATAAGAGTCAAGCACAGCGGAGTTATAACCTCCTTAGTCTTGGATGCGATGTCCTTATTTATGAGATGTGCAATGTAGAAAGCTTTTCTTAACACTATGGACACATTGTGATCGGAGTTTAGATTGCTATCAACCTGTGTTCCCAAGTTTCACACCACAGGGCTTCAGCTTAGAGGGGTGCTATCTATATCATAATTAGCAGGGACTACTACTTTGCCAAAGGGGATAATGAGGCTATTTTTTTTGCTTTTAGTTTTCGTTTGTGATTTTGGCACTAATCATTTGTCTGACTCAGCCCCTTCTGTAAAATATTTACATTGTTGGGGGACTCAAAGATTGCACCCAGTTTGCAGTCATCTAGAAATTTGGTAAGCCACGGGCCATCTACTTTCACCTGGACCTCAGAGAAATAGATTCCAAACAGTAGAGGGCCCAGCACAGATCTCTGTGGTACTCCACTGGTAACTGGTCTACTGGTGTAGGTGGACTCCCCAACTTTGACAGTGTGCATTCTGTTGGTGAGCCATTTGGCTACCCATCTAGTGACATATGGGTTAATCCCCAGCTGGGAGAGTTTCTTAATGATCCTTGAGTTGGGGATTGTGTCAAAAGCCTTGGTTGAATCAAGCTAGGTGGTATGTACTGCTTTGCCCTTATCCAGGGCTTTGGTGACATTCTTAAAGAAGTCCACCAGGTTTAATAAGCAAGACCTACCCTTGATGAAATCAATCTAGGACAGTTCAAGAAGTTTAAGGTCACCTGTGTTCTTGTTGATAAGATCCATGATGATTCTTGCCATGGCCTTGCAGATAAAGCTGGTTAGGCTTACCGGTCGATAGTTTCCTGAGTCGGTTGACGGGCCATCTTTATGCATGAGGATTACTGTTGCTGTTCTCCACTCTGCTGGAACAAAGCCAGTGCTCAGGCTCTGGTTAAATAGTGTGACAAGTGGTTCTGCTAAGTCCTATTTTAGATTGTTTAGTAAGTAACCTGGTATGTTATCTGGTCCCATAGAAGCTGAGTTTTTGGCCTTGGAGATTGCTTGTACGAACTGTTCTTTGGAGATACTCAACAGTGGACTGCTGTCAGGAATGCTTTGGGGTATGGTTGGTGGGGATGGGGGGTGAAGTAATTGCCAAATTTGTCAGCTAGGAGGTTGGTAATTTCCTCAGTTTCAGTCTGACTGGTACCATTCACTATAAGTTTGGACACAGATAGGCATTCCCTTTTAGGTTTTGGACATAGCTAAAGAATGCCTTATGGTTGTCTGTAGCTAGGGATGCTAATTTAGTCTCATAACTAGCCTTAGAGGATTTTACAAGATATCTGATTTGCTTGTTCAAGCTGTGGAGGGTATTCTTCCTCTGTTGAGTAAGATCCCTCTTGTTCTTAGATATCAATTCTTTGTTATATAACTTGTTTATACTTATAGTCCACCAAGGTGTTTTTTCTGGAGGACCTGCTTTTATTCCTTTCAGGTGCAGCTGAGTCAGTACATTTGTTTAAGTGGCTATAAAGGGCATTTGTGTACTCTTCTGCATAGGAGTCATTGTTGGCTATGTTAGCAGGGGCTTTGAAACTTTTTATACCATCGCTTAGAAGCTATAGTTTGCTTTGGAGAAATTTTTCAGTTTTTTTGCTCTTGTGGGGGTGTTGGGTCTGATCTTTACTTTAAACGAGACTGATTTACGATCTGGCCATACCAGGGAGGGCAACACACAGGGGGTAGTACAGTGACCCCCCCATGTTGGTGAGCACTAGGTCTAGAACATTTGAGCCCCTTCTGGAGGTGCAGAAATTTGAATTAACAAAATCCAGGAACCTCAGAGTGATTGTGTTTGTGCTCGTGTATCTCACCCAATCAATGAATGGATAGTTGAAATCTCCATGACCAAGTCATTTGGCCATATACCAAGCAACTCTAGCAAGTCCAGGTAGGTGGTGTGCTTATCCTAGTTCATGGTGGGGGACCTGTAGTTAGCGATGATATGGTAGGGTACTTTGCCCATAGTTATTTGGACCTGGAGTAGCTCAAGAGATTGATACTGTTTTACCACTCTCAAGGTGTATTTGGATTTAATGAAGATGGATACACGTCCACCTTTAGTTCTTTCACGCTCGTTTTTGAGGTCTGAACATGTGACATACATTGTAGCCTTGTACGGTCGGTCCGCTCTCTGTGGCCTTGAACCAGTTCTCAGTGATTGCACAGATGTCAGCATCTTCCATGGTGAGGAGTGTTTCCAGGGAGTGCAGTCTACTGTTTAGGTTACTAGCATTAAGCAGCATGACTTTGAGTTTGTCTCTAGTGGATTTCTTTACGTTGAAAGTTTTGTTGTTTTGACATTGCCTAAAAAAGGCACTATGGGAGAGGCAAGTGTCATTGTCGGTATCCAAAAGCCTTGAGGAGGCAGGTGATGGCCATCTCTGGCAAAGCCAGTGTGGTCTGTCGACCATGTCCCAGAGTGTCAGATACCGGATCCCGATGGAGTGACACCAGAAGCTTAGCCAATTTATGAAATCACTCACTTTTTGTCCATATTGTGGCATCATCTTAGGTGAAGGTAGAATGCTGCTTAGGGCTAGGGACATACCTGCCTGGGACACACAATCTGAGAGTTTAGTCATGTCTCTCTTCATATAGTCCAGAGAGGTACGTCTCAAATCATTCACTCAAATGTGTACTATGACAGGGTCATAATGGTAATTGCTGCTGAGTGACTTGAGTGCTTGCATGATTTGATGGATCCTGGAAAGAGACTGGCACCTAATTATGACCTTCAACTTAGTGAGGGGAGACATCTGTGTGTCTCACTATTGAGTTGCCTGTGACTAGGGCATTAGGTTTTGAAGTGTTTTGCCTTAAGGACGTAATTGTTGAGATACTGATATGTGTGTTATGTGTAGTGGTGGATTCTGTTTGTATACCAGTATGTGCAGGTTATTTGCGCTTGGGTGGTCTCTGGGCTTTTGGTAGGCTCTTAGTGAGTACTTCTGTGTATGTGAGTTTATGTGTCTTAACCTTATCTTGTGTGAGTGGACAGTTGTGTGTGCTGACAATATGTTAGATGTCTTGCTTATTTTTATGTTAGAGGACTAATTCTAGTTTCATGGTATAGTTACATTTCTCACATACTGTATTTGTTTGCTCCAGGAGAAAGAGGTTGTCAGTATATATGAGGCAATTGCTACATTGCCTCAGGATGCCCATGTCAATCAGGCTGGCTGGAGAAATGTTGGGAAACTGACTGTCCATAGTAGCAGGTAATTCTGAAGTACTAATTTCTGAGAAGGCAAATTAGATCAGTGATGGCTCTGGGATTAACATGGGGAGTTATTTTATAGAAGATCAGGAATGGAAATTGGGGTGAAACTGCTCAGTGCTGAGCTGCATTGCCTGCATTGTAGAAGTGCGCAGCTGCGTTGCCCACAGAGCAGCAGAGACTCTGGGAGGGTTTCACTGACTGGTATATAGGGAAAAATAGTTTCTAGGTTTTAGCTCTGTTTTTTTCTCCCATTTACTAACTGTAGCATTTAGACACCTTTAGAGAGAATTATTTCGACGTAATTGGCTCTTTCCTTTTTCAAAACATCCTATCTCTAACTCTTTTACTGCCTTCACAATATTTAGTACTTCAATTACAATTGGTATAGATTTTGATTTTGATTTTCTATAAGAGCTTTTTTTGGTAGCTAATAGCATTACAAAAGGGAAAGAGGATGCCCCTGCCTGGTTCCTCTATTCAGACACAACCATACTTGTCAACTGTTCCTGATTTTTGGCTTAAATTTTAGCTCTGTCCCTCTTAAACCCTCCTAAAACTGGTGACTTTTGGAGAAGAAATGGTGAATTACATTTAATGTTGTTGTGTCTTTCGGCTTTTCCCGGTTAAGGGTCGCCACAGCGAAACTCCGGTCCACTAATGATTGGCAGTAGATTTTTACGTGCCGAGTTGCCAGCTCTGACGCACAACCTTCAACGAAGGTACGCCCATTCACACGTCTCCACACAGAAGACGCTCTATGTGAGAATCGAACAGGACAACGTCTTACTGTGAGGCGACAATGCTACCGCAGCACCACCACCGTAGTGGTGAATTACATTTAATAAACAATGAAAATAATTAGAGTTATAGACTTCTTTTACTTCAGAAAATGTATATTAATTCACATTCTCTTATTCTGTGAATGTCTCAAGTTAATAGTACTAATATTTTAAAAGTGCCCCGATTGTCCTTGATTATTTCTGGATTTGTCCCTGACTAGTTCAGAGCTATGGACACAACATAGAGAGGAATTCTCCTACTTTGATGTTTGCCTCTGATCCCTCATATATCCTTCTAATTAACCTTATTATTGTATCAGGAAATGGAAATACTTCCATTGCCCTGTTCATAAAATCCCAGCTTACTCTGTCAAATGCTTTCTCTGCATAAAGACCCATCAATAACAGTGGTATCTTCTTACATTCTGCTTCCCTCTGGATCATCATTGCTGTATTAATGTTGTCACATGTTTGCCTCTACATTCACAAAACCACATTGCTCCATATCTATTTTTATCACTTTTGTCATCACCTTTGTCATTCTTTTAGTCATTATAGACATAAACACTTTTACAGGCATGGTTTAAAGTTGAAATGGGCGTATACGAAGCTGGATCACATGGGTCTTTACCATTTTTAGGTATTATATCCATCACAACTTTTTTCCTGGATGGTGGTGCCTCCCCTCCTTTTAAAATACTGTTAAACAAAACCTTACAGATCTTTATCACTTTTTTCCCTTTTAACTTCCAAACTTCTACCAGAATACTGTCTATTCCTGCTGACTTTCCTATAGATTGGTTAGACATCACCATTTTTATCTCATCTCCTCTATCTTAACTGTTAGTTGTTGAGCCTCACCTACATCTAGCCTTGGCATATTTAAGTCTTCCATAAATATTTCCAATTGTGCTTCTTCTTGATTCCCCACTTCTCTACTTTATATTAATTTTCATAAAATTTCTGAAATATCTCTAATACCTCTTACAGGATCTCTGGTTACGTTTTTTTACGTTTGACAGCAACCCTTTCTACTTTCTATTGCCTAAGTTGTTGTGCCAAAGGTTTTTGTGCTCTGGAGTTATCAAAATCAGTTGCTTAACCGCAATCAGTTTAAACTCATGTGTATTATCCAGGTACTCCCTTATTTTCTCATTAGCACTCTACAATTGCATATCTTCTTGTTTAATTTCTCTGTCTCTTTTGGGTTTCTAATATCACAAAAGGAATGGACCCCATTCCTAAGTCAAAGTATTATTAAAGCTCATGAAATTAGTATTGCTTCGATCTTTGATGTTACAAAAAAGTGCTCTTCGCAGCACCCACAATATGCCCAGAACAGACTCCTTCTGCAATTCATATGGAGTTACGTGTATCGGTAACGTTTCTAAATAACACTGTAAATTCTTTTTTATGAGATCAATTGCTCCTACTACTATTGGAACTGTCTGAGTACCCTTCTTCCACATTGCCCTAATTTCTTCCTACAAGTCGTGGTATTTTATGACTTTGTCTCTCTTTGTAAGTAACTGTAATCACTCAGTGTAGTAATTTCAGTGATTAATGCTACTCTATCTGGTTTTCTCAGGTCTATTTTTTGAACTGTTGGTAATGGATGATCCCATCTGGTTTTCTCGCATCTGTTTTTGAACTGTTTGCAATGGGTGAGCCCATGTGATATAAAGTTCATCGTTCTCTATAATGCTCTGTGGCTAATGTTTACAATGCTTCTCAGCTACTTCAATATTGTAATGTTTGCACAATCCCGAATGCAACAGTCTTGCCACATTATTATGCCTTTCAGTATACAGTCCCTCTGCCATTAGTGTATCACACCCAGCAACAAGATGTGTGACTGTTTCAGTTCCGTTTTACAAAACCTGCATATATTTTTTCCTCATGCTCAGTGAACTTTGTAAACCAGTGTGTACGTAGGCCTTTGTCCTTGGCTGCCAATATTAACCTTTTATCTTTTCCTTTAAATTCACCTCTCCTTAACCATTCTTACATCAGATTCTGATCAACATGAGGTTGTTCCAGGAGATTTCTGTACTTGCAACTATATTTATGCCTTTTCCCCATTTCTTGCTTTCTCATCTGATCCCTCTCCTTATATTCTTTTTGTTTTTGGCACATTTAGTTGCTGCCTGATTTTTGTACACTTCTGGTTTGGTTTTCATTCCCACTTGACAAAGATATGCTTCTGCTTAACTAAGCATCTTAGACTTGTTCTCTTCACGTTTCAAAATTTTGACCATATTTGAATCTGATGAGGTTAGCAGATATGTATGCAGTCCTATGATTGCATATCTATACATGTAATCAGTTTCAAGGAAGCCCATATTTCCTTCACAACGAGAAATGCATAATCTTGGTATACACTGATTTTTATGTATCATTTGATAAGTGTTTTCTTGTTTTCTTGTCCAACTGATCTAATACCTTTTTTTGGGCAGTCAGTCACCCCAAAACTGTAAGAAGAAGAGTAACTTGGTTTATAGCTTGAACTTTGTTCTAGATGTCAGGGCTGTTTTCAGTATTAATGTTAGTCTTCTAAACTATTCCTTACTGAGTATTTTTCACATTTGTTCATGTTTTATTTGTGATCTTTCATCATCAATTCCCAAAAAATTATACACACCCTCCTGCTCAAGTTCATTTATATCACGTTCCTGTCCCAGACTGATATTTTCTTTGTGCTGCAGCTTTCCTGCTTTAAATGTTACTTTTGCACATTTATCAAGACCAAATGACATTCATATCATCTGACAAAGTTTTGATCACTTTCAGTTCTGCTTTCATCTCCTCATCTGATGAACTATACAATTTTAAATCATCCACAAAAAGAAGATGAAAAGTCTTTACACTTTGCTGTTTTCTGGGAGCTAAGTTATACCTATGACCTAATCTGTTAAATAGTCAGCTTAATGGGTTAAAGGAAAGATAAAAGACCAGTGGTGACAGAGTCACTGTGGAATACCCCCCTTTGAATTTTTATCGCTGGGATAATAACTTGTCCTTTATCATAGTTTAGCTGAAAAGTGGTTTGACACTGTTTAATGGTCACTGTAATATAACTGATCAATGTAGGGTATATCTCACACAATTGTAATCACTCCTTTATCCATGAATGTGAGGTGCTGTCAAGTGGTTTTTTTGTAATCTCTCCATGCCATACTTAGAATCTTTCCCCCTTTTTACAATTCACAATTATGACTTTAACAACAAATGAGCCTTTGTTCCATATGACTTTCTTTTGTTATTCTTTTGTTCTATTACCATAATTGAGTTTTCTTCTAAATGACTATAAACTCTGTCAGCATCAGTTCCAGTGTATAGTTTATACATCATCGGAAGGCAAGTTATTGCTCTATAGATTTTAGGATAGCTTGCAGGTTCATTCATAAGGAGAAGTATTACCAGGTTGGTGCCTGCTGGAGGTGGGCATATTAGAAGTTTTTACTCAGGGCTAAATCTTCAAGTAAAGATGGCAATACTTTTCAGCTAGAATTTAGGTACTGCATCTAGGCCTGGGATTTTCCAGTTAGGAGTTTTTTTTAATTTTGTTTCAATTTCTCTGGCTGTTACTTCATCCCATTTCATATCCTATACTTTTGAACTTCTTACTGTTTCTTTTACTTATGTCTATTCAGCTTTTTTATTATGTTCCACTGGGTCTTCGTAGACATTTCTCCAAAATGTGTCTATTTCTTCTTTTTTGGTGGGGTTTCTATTTCTTTTGCTCTGTTTCCAAATTCTCTATAAAACTTTTTTGGGTCATCAATGAATTGCTGGTTTTGTAATTTTCTTTTATATTTATCTGCGTATCTTCTAAGTTTCCTGTCTGTGCTGATATATGTTATTATTTACAATAGTGTATGATAGATGCTGGTCTGTTCTAATGCTTTTGTCACATCTATCTTTCTAAGTATTTTTGTTGATATGCTCCCTCTTCTGCACTCTTCTAGCAGCGACATTTCTAGTCTTAATTGCTTTACAGTTTTCCCCATTCAATGGTTCCACAACGGCCTTTGATTTCTTGCCTTCCTTTCCCTTACTGTCCTGTATTTGTTGGTAAGACTTTGCCTGTTATTAATTTAGCTGCACTGTAATATATACTACTTACTTATGTTATGTCACGTGAATTTCTGTCAGTAGTCTTGATGACTGTGCTCATTTGTTTTATCAGAATTCTAACATTATGGGTCTTATCGACTTTCTGCATTCTATTTCTTTCATCGATCTTAATATGTCTAGCCTTCTGTATTAAATCAAGCAAGTCTTCCCTTAGATCATTTTCTTCTAAACTGAGGACACATTCTTTGTTCTTCATTTTCTGCAAGCATTCTACAGAAAGTTCCAGAACACCTCCCTATGACATATTCTTTTTGGCTGCATCCTGTGTCATCTGTTGTTCTTTCACATAACTGACTGGCCTATCACTCCACAACATTGACTACGTCAGAATTGCCTTCTTGTTCTTGTTCTATGAGATTCCCATTACTTTACAATACTTTAACCTTTGTCAGACCCTCTATATAATTTTTATTACTTAGGTTCATCAAAAATATATATTTTTCTTTTATTTCTACTCTGTTTTTAAACTCCACTTTCATTTTATCCCACTGACACGCTATAACTTCCAGAGAATTTTCAATCTTCCCTAATAACTCCACTACCCATTCCTTAAATTCCTCTCTTTTTAATGGGTAGTTGGGGAAGTGCCAGTGTCTCATCTTTACTTCATTACAATGCATTTTTCTTAGTAATAATTGGTGCATGATCTGAAATAGTTATTGGATGTGTATCAAAGTTCTCAATTAAATGGCCATGTTCCTGTGAGATATAACTTCTGTCAAGTCTAGCCCAGTTATGGTACCTTGAGGAATAATATGTAAATTTTCTCTTAGTTCCTACTACTGAATTCACATCTGTCATACCAAGTATTTTCATAAATTTCTTTCCTTTTTGTTATATTTTGCCTTTTAGGCCCACAGGTACGTCTTCATTGTTGCAAATCAAATTCCAGTGCCTACCTTTAAGTAACATCCTCTGTTTAAAGCTATTTCTCCAAAATAGTAGTTTTAGGTGGAATATAAATATGTGCTAGCATAATCCTCATTCCTTGCCAGTAACCCTTACTACTACAAATTTGACATTATTACCTTTCCCCCCTTCTATCACTACTGATCTCCACTAGTAATTAACGCAAGTACTCCTCATTTCCTTTGTCCCTGATATCTGCAGAATATCCATCATGAAATACTTTCTTTATCAAATTCACATGGTCAATTCTTTTCAAATGCGTCTCCTGTAGCATTGTTATTTGCACTCTGCATTTCTTAATATAATTAAGTATTCTTTCCTTTTTGTCTATACCTGTGAGACCATTCACATCCCAAGATAACATGGAAAGTGTCACCATTTTGGTCAGAAGTCATTATTCCCACCTATTAAAAATGGCTTTTTTAAATGTATATTTCCAGCTTTTGCAATGCATCCACCCACTGAAGTTTGACAGGTTAATCTTTTATACAGTTGTTGTTATTTTCTTATCCTCAACATTGGAACCTATGTCACATTTAATAGATTTTTTTTTAAACTACTGAAAGCAAAAAAAAATAAAAATAAAAAAACAAGCACATCCCCAGAATACCCCATAACCTGTTAACTTAATATAAAGACACAAGTGTGTACCTCTTGATATGAGGTTTAACCCTCCTAAAAGGCAGCGTTGTACCAAATAAACAGGTGCTAACACAGACCTCATTTAACCTGAAACTGGGGTTATCCATGCTAAGACACAGGTTATTGCATGTGCTTTTACTTACACTAACCAATGTCTGTTTTGTTATCTCTATACCATACCTAGATGTGAAAACTACTTGCATACTTTCAGAACACATTAACTTTTAGCATTGAAGAAACCAGTGCTCTGTCTTTTATTGCCCAATTATCAACTTGCCTCAACTGAAAATTAAGGGAAAACAAAGAAAAAAATGGAAAGACAAGCTGAACATTTTATTGCCAAAGGAAAACTTTTCATTATATTTGGTGTTCTCATATTTACTTGTTTCCACTTATAATGTATTATTACATTAACCCAAGGGTCTTAATCCAGACATTCATCTTTACAAAAGTGAAAGAAAACATACCAGCTCTACATATATTATGATCTGTGTACTTTTACTTCCATCCCCCACCTCAACAACCCAAGATTATATCCTATTCACTTCAACATGATTTTGTCTAGCTGTTCTTTTATTTTTATTGTATTTTTGTACTGTAATGCGTACACTTCTTAATACTAAAAAAAAGAAGAAGAAAGAAGTGGACGAAGAAAAGGGGCACCTGTTTACTTTAATAACTCTATCAGATACAAGAACAGCTAAAAATACTTTACTGTAAAATATGCAATTTATATTGTGAAAAGCAATGCAAAAATACTGTTAAAATAAGTTTTTACTTAAGTTGCCTTATTCCTTCTTCATCCCCTCCCCTCACAGTCCTTCCAAACATTAATAAAATGAAGTGAGAGAAATGCTTTTCAGTACCTCACATGTTTAACAAAGTCAACAAAAGTACAGTCTTTTCACTTACTGTTATACAGCCATATTTCACAAATGTAATTGATGCTTTGCAGTCTCATATTTATTCACTAATTTTGATGTTGCTGGTTTTCTTTCTGTTCATCTTCATCTCCCAACTCCAGAGTCTGATTCAATTCTACTGTATTGCTGATTCTTCTCATAGAGTCCTGTGATTTTCTCTGTCTCTCAAGCATTTCCATTTAAGAGTGGAAAACATTTCAGTTGCAAAGTCTCTCCATGTGCTTTATTATCAGAAGAATGAGAAGCAGAGTCCTCTTCTGCTTGCAACAATAGCTTGTTCTGCATCAAAAAATCACTTTGATCCTCTAGAATGTGTATATATATATATATATATATATATATATATATATATATATATATATATATATATATATATATATATATATATATAGTTCCCCTTTACAATCCTGAAATGCTGAAATCTCAAATTTCAGTATCTCGGGACCGTAAAGGCAAAAACCAAAAATGTCAAAAGTGTCTCGAATCCGTGCTTATGCAGTGCAGCAACGGGACGGGAAGTGTTTGGTCAGGATGTTTTATGGAAGTGAAGGTAAGTGAGTGTATGTGAGTGTTTTTGCAAGTTGTGCATGCGGGTTAGGCTAGGGAGGTGAAAGTATGAGTGTGAGTGTTGGATGTATTTGTGTTTGTGTGTGTGTGTGTGTGTGTGTGTGTGAGGAGTGTGGAATGCCTGTGTGAGTAATGCATTTCTTTCGGAGTTGGTATAAGTAGGGCGGTGTGGGGGTGCAGGGGGCTTGCTCCCCTGCGTAGATGTAGTGTAGGATTGTGTAGTTTGTGTGTTGAATGGTGTGCGTGTTGTGTGGTGTATGGTTTGTGAATGTTCGGGATTATATTTTTCATGATTGTGTGTTTCGGGATTGTGGGCCGTTCGACTTTATAGTTTTGAGATACTGAAATTCGAGATTTCAGTATTTCAAGATTATAAACGGGAACCATACGTTTATATATATATATTTATTTATTTATTTTATTTTGTTGATATATTGGATACATGTCCATTTTCAGGCTCCACAATGTCAGAAGGTTACTGAAGACAGCTGCATACGGCAGCTTGAATCTTACACCTACCTCTTGATGTTCCCTGATTATTGGAATAAATTTGTTTCTCTTCTGCATTGTGTACAGTGAATAATCTTCTCCCACAAAAACCCTACTGTCTCCAATGTTTAATACTTTGCTCTTTTGCCACAGTTTTGTCAGGGGAACTCTTTCTGCTGGTACGTTTGCATCTTTACTGATAAAGGTCTTGGCTGCATTTTTATGGTCATATTTGGAGCTTACACAGTGTGTGCCATTTTAATTAATAGGTCCTACTGTGGAATACCAGTTCAGCTGCTTATTTATGCCTTCATAAAATTAATACTTCAAGTTTCTCTGGTACAGCAGAAAATCTCAGATTTTCAGTACATGATCTGCCTTCTAATTCCACCAGGTTTTGAAACGTCTCTTTTTGAGCAGTTTCATACTCAGCCAGCCTTTTATTCACTTCGACCTCTGATTTTTGCAGTTTTATCAGCTCATCTGAATATCTGTTTAAAGCTTCTTTGACTTTCCAGCCTTTTGTTATTTGAGTTGATATATTCCTTCAGTGTTTCATTTATTTTAATCACTTCTAAGCACATTTGACTCATCTTTCCTCCAGATTGCTGGAAGCCATGTCTTGCAATAAAGATGGAGCTTAACTACTTTTTGCTGACCAGCTACAGGATTCTTCACAGTGAGTGTCTTCTCTTCTCCTTTTCTAGTTGGTTTTCTTTCAGGCACTCTTAGTTTCTTCTTTGTAGGTATCCAGGCAGTGCACTTACTAGCCAGTAACTAAATTTTACTCAAGCTGACATCATCACTGGCTGTTTTTTCTCAGTTTCTATTTTGACAGTGGAAGAGCTGAAGTTAAGCTGTTGATCAGTGTGCAGCCATCTTGGAAGAACTCAAAATATACTAGTCTTAAGTGTATTTTGCCATCACCCAGAATGATACAATGATTCAAAGACAAGACAATCCGCTTTAATAATTGGCTATGTATTTGGTGACAAGGTGTCTTGCTTTGCCAGGGATGGTCTGCACCTCTCTTATTTCTAAGGCTTTTGCATTTAGGCTACACCGTTTGCTGTCACCATTGTGCCTTTTTAGATAGAGTCCATCTGATGGACATTTCAGCCTAGTAAATTCTAATTTTGAATCCATTAATGTGGCTCTGCTCAATGCCAGGATTCTTAACACAAAAAAATGCCCAAACCTGAGCCTCCCCTGTAACATGAACACATTCATATATGGTTTCAGAGCAATGAAAGCACTCCCTCTATTCCTGGGTTTAGTGCCTATCATGTCTTCAGACCCACTGGGAACTGTGAGGGAGTATCAGTATTTGTCAAGGATATCATCACCTCACAACATATTTCATGGGACACCACATTTGAACTCATAGAAGTCCAAATTAACATAAATAAGACTAATTACAATTTTGTAGCTAACTACAGAACACCCGGAATGTCCCTTTCTGAGCACAATAGCTATCCTACTGCATTAGCTGAAATTCCCATTAAACAAAATGATTTTCTATTATGGGACTTCAACTATTCATCAGTAAAATGGCTGACCCTACACTGCCAATGGTCGGCATGCCCAGCACTTCCCTGACATTATAAATGCTGTCTTTCACAAATAGTTAACCATCCTACTAGGGGCTGCAATATCCTGGGCTGAGTCCCAACAAATATGGTCACTTCTTGCACATCTCCATTATGTATCACCACACCTTATTAAATCAGACCACAATTTAGTGACCTCTTCCTTTAAAATTGGTGGTGCCTCCCCTGTAAATAGATCTGTGTTTAGGGGCTTCTCAAAAGCAAAATGTCTTCAGTTATTTGATGACTTAAATAAATTCTGCTGCTCTTAATAGTATTGCCACCAATCTGTTTTTTTTCCGGACAATCCGGAAATCAAATTGATTCTCCAGAAGTCCAGAAAACACTCTACAAACTCCGGTATTCTGTTTCAAAAAAGGAAACTGACTATCAGAGCTTGTTAGAGCGGCTGATTTACTATGCTTTTTTACAGAAAAAAATAGTAAATCGGCTGAAAGCAGGGATCACGAATGGGAAAAGGGGGCATTCCCGCTCACTGGCATCACAGTGACATCACAAAATAGGTGGAACACAGGCGAGGATTGGGCTGGGTTAAGGGTGATGCGAGGGGGTGTGCCCTTACTCTGGTTTTAGCCACAACGAAAGATGGCAACCCTAGCTCTGAAGGATCCCATTGTTAAAACTGCCACCTATGCCTCTGACTTCTACTCCCACTTAAATAGTTGTATTGCTACCCAGACCCTATCTGCAACAAATATAATGAGAAGTTTAAAAACAAACTAGCTTATATAACAATAGAAAGAAACTGCTTAATGTTTATAAGAGGTCTCATTCTACCTACCTTAAGAGCACACAAAAGCAAACTAACAAGGAAGCTCAAATCCGAGTATAAACTTAAAATAGCCACAGAAACCAAAAATAACTGCAAATCTTTCTTTAACTCTGTCTGTAAGTTGAGAACTAACACCCAACAATGTTTGGTAATAGTCCACAATAATTCTACACTCTTTGATTCAAAGGAAATAGCTAATATCCTAACTTAACACATTTAATGCAAATTTTACTCAACTCAAAGTTATAGCTATCCTACAAGCTCCACAATCCTAACTACCTCTTTAGCTACTATGGAACAAATTCTCTCAGCCCTTTCAAAAATGAAGAATATTTCATCCATGGGTCCTGACAACATACCAGGTTGCCTGATTATCAGTACCAAATATGACCTTTCTGAACCTCTTTTATCTAAATTTCTCCACTGGTTACATTACTGAAGCCTGGAAAACATCCACTGTAATACCATTATGCAAAGGTGTCCTAACCATGGACCCTAGTAACTATAGACCCATTAGTCTCACTAATCTCATATGTAAAGCTATGGAGTGCATGATCTCAGACCTCATTAATCTGGGCATTTAAAATCTCTTAACCCTGGACCCTCATCAATTTGGTTTCATCAAAGGAAGGTCCGGTCTCTTTAACCTCAAAATTTCTTTAAAAAAGTAACTGAAGCAGTGGATAATGATTATGCAGTACATACAGTATATCTAGACCTGGTCAAGGCTTTTGACACTATTCCCCATGCAGGCATTACTGACAGACTTGTAAATCTAAACATAAATTGTTATATTGTGTGATGGATAGCTAACTGGTTTTCTGACCAAACCCATGCAGTTAGAGTCACAGGTGCCACTTATGAAAGCAAAAAACGTTACCAGTGGTGTACCACATGGCTTAGTCTTGGGTCCTCTACTATTTTGCATATACTTCTCAGACCTTCATGCCAGCAGCCCGGGCCTATGGTTATCTAAGTTTACAGATGACTGCATATCGAGTATTGTTATTTGATCCACAGCTGACTGACAATTACACCAACATGGCTTTAGACCACGTTAACAACTGGTGGAAGAACAATGGCCTCAAAAAAAAAAAAAAAGAAATAAACTTAAAATCTCTACAGACAACAACCACTGCAGATAATAAAAATTTTTAGTAGAATAAAGTAAAAATGTAAGCGCTTTTGCTTTTCGAATGAATGCTTCATCAGACATAAAAACAACTCATGTACAACAAATTTTAAAAGGAACAGGAGGTGTATAACAGACTGTCAACATCTTGTTAGAGTGTAGCAGCTAGTTATAGGTTGAATACACCTTTTAATATTTGTTGTACATGAGTTGTTTTTATGTCTGATGAAGTGTTCATTAGAAACACGAAAGCGCTTATGTTTTTACTTTGTTCTAATAAATTTATTCTGTGATTTTTATTATCGGCTGTGGTTGTTGTTTGTAGAGGTTTTAAGTTTATTTATGGTATTGATGTTTTACCTCTCAAGACACTCAACTCGAGGAGTGCATTTTTATTTATTTACTTTTGCAAAAAAAAAGTAGCATACTTCATTTTGGTAAACAAAACAGTTTTACTCACCATATAGGAGATGTATCTCTCCAATCAGACAGCATTGAAAGGAATCTAGCTACTCTTGTTGATAATGCCTTATCATTTGACCATCATGTGTCCACAGTAGTTTGGAAAGCCTTTTATCTGGTCCATCTAATGTCCAAAGGCATCTCTACTAGATCCAAAGCCTTAATTTCCTTTTAATCATATTATATCAGACCCATTATTAAATAGTATGCACCTTTTGGCATGTATTTATCTAAACATATCATACAGCTTGAGGGACTTCAGAGATTTATAACTAAAAAGATCCACGGCCTCAAAAATCTTAGTTATCAGGGGAGATTAGCAGCCTTTTGTCTGTTCTCAGCCTTTCATGGCCTGAAAGATCCAACCCTATTTGACCTCTTATTCCTTTGCAGAACTAATGGTACATCAAATTCTCGGCTAAAGGAACTAAACCTTTATCAACAGATAAATAAGGCATGTTCATGTGGTTTACTATCAGAAGGTGGAAATCACTTTGGTCATCAAGTCTTATCGTCAAAATACAATGTCGAATTTGAAAACGATTTTACTCCCCAATTTCGAACTGTGTTAATACAGAGGGTTTGATATTCGCTGTTTTAAATATGTGACCATTGAACTGCATTTGCCATTCAAATATTGGGATTCCAGATTCGGTAAGTTTACTTTCGCTTTTACTACAATTTGAAACCATACATTCGATGTAAGCGTAAATGACCGAAGTGATCTCCACATTCTGATAGCAAACAGTTAGTGTAATAGTTTCATATCCCGATGTATCCATCACTGCTGGAAAAAAAAAATCATCCACTACATGTCATGCAGAATAGCACCCTAGCCACCTTCAGAGTAAACCTAGATAATTGGATGGGCAGCCTCATATTCTTTTCTGGTCTATCTTGTCTAACCCTCAATGAGGCTAGAGGAAAATTTTGAATAGGGTTTTTGGCTAGGTTTTAAATGGTCTGCAGACTGTCTATTTACCTATTTATGATTTACTTGTGAACCTATGAACCAATGAAACAATTCACTGGTTTAGAACTTTTCCAAATAAATTAATGAGGTTAAAGGTCTTGCCTCTGACACATACTTTTTTTTTAACTAACTAAAATGCATGAAGGCAGAAGAGCCACAAGAGAAGTTGATCTTGATTATCTTGAACTCTGACTTGCATTTTCATAGTACATATACTCATATCAGTAAAAATGGAAAACACACACTACAGATTTAATGAGCATCAGCTTTCTAGTCCTTGGCACCATGTTAAGTTCCTCCCTATCGATATTAAACATACAGCATATAATAATCAAAGAGTTAGTGTAATGTTATACAGTAACACTGGTGTACTGTGAGCAACATTTTTAATTTTTCATTATTTTCCATTTTTAATAACCAGAACTAAACCAACCATTCCAACAAAATATATCATGGAAATTATAAGTGTGCCAATCAGTAGCACATTAGTATAAAACCTCTTAACTGTCCAGATTTTCACAGAATGTCCAGGTTTTGCATCATGTTTTTGTTCTGTTCATCAAAAATTTGTGGTCTTCAGGTAAATTACTGAGGGCAAAAGTCACCAAATAAGAAATATATTTGAGTTTTAGACTTTGTATCCTCCAGAAAAATGCTTGCTTATATATAATGTGTATTCTATGAACTTTCTAAGTTTATAAGAACAATATTTAAAATCTGTCCCTGATTTTTGGCTTTTACCTTCCACATTATTTTTGGCTGTGTCCAGATTTCTTATGATTAGGAATTGAGAGGTAATTCATTTAAAATAAATGGACAATAACAATAATATGTGTACTGTTTGTGTTTTGTGAGTGGATACAGGCTTAATGCTAAAGAGTATAGTATTTTTTAACAAAACACTCTCAGGTGTTATATTTTCACTTTGAAAATGCAGCTGTAATGCTCTCTCTCTCTCTCTCTCTCTCTCTATATATATATATATATATATATATATATATATTTATACACACACACATACACACATACACATATACACACACACACACATATATATAGAGTGCAGTACAGCATACCCATATATTACTTGTTAAAACAATATAATTTATTCAGTTGTAAAATGCTACACAACAGTTAAATTTAGGCTTCCTTCTCCACAGTTTAATAATTCCACATTTTACATAGTCTATAACATAGAACTGATCAGTGTGATGTTATATATCATGTCGTAAACATTGTTCTTCCTGCAAGCAATCTATACAGCAGCGCAGTGGTGCAGCAGTTAACACTGTCGCATCACAGCAAGAGGTTCTCCGGTTCGATTCTCGGCTGGGGTGACTTCTGTGTGGAGTTTGCATGTTCTCCCTGCGTTCGCATGGGCTTCCGCCAGGTACTCCGATTTCCTCCCACATTCTAAAGACATGCTTCTGGAGCATTTCTCCCCGGGCCTCCGCTGAAAACAGGATCTGTGGAACCTAGTCAGACTTTCCCGGTCAACAAATGTTAAATAAATAAATATACACTTCCTTGCTTTTACCAGTTAAAATAACAAATAAGAAATGCATTATAAGTGACCTTGTATATCAAAAAGATTATAAAAGCACTGTAAAACTGTCAAAGCAAAAATTTCAGAACTATACAAATTTATGAAAATGTTTTACAAGGTGATATTGTCTCTTGCCTTTGGTTGGTTACAGAGGTAGCGACAAACTTCTCCGATGTACTGGATTAGTGTAATGTTATACTTCCTGCAGTCATTCCAGAACTGGCTGGCTGAGAACTTCTTTTTTAATACAAAAGTTGCACCTGTTTGGAAAAAAAAGTAAATTTTATCATAGCAGATGTAAAGAAGTTATCCAAAAATTCCCAAAAGATAATAATATAAACAACCCTGTGTTTCTTATACTTAGTCAAACACTCTGCTTATGCTATGCTGAAGAGGTCATAACAAGGCCGAAATATGCATATCCATAGCTAGTGGGGTTTAGCGTTATTGGCCTGAAATTGTCCATTAAAACGACTTCAAATGTAGAAGTCATGGGCAATCAGAATTGCCATATAGCTGAAGCACCTGATGTTCATAAGGGTCATTTGCATATGTGCCTCTGTTACAGGAGGTTTGGGAGGTCACTCATTGGAAGTTCTAGCTTGGCTGGAGTTTTCATTTAGTTTTTTTCTGATTGTTTTTCAATATGACCTTCTAACTCTGTTTCAAAAGCTAACAATAGCAAATCAGGTCACCACAGTTTTGTAGTCATCAACTATGCAAAGCATAGTCCAGCCAAAGAAAAAATGGGTAAAGAGTTGCCACCTTTTGTAGATTATTGTCTTTCATAATTATTTAAAAAATTAACATCAGTAAACCAAAGTAGAAGGATGACCAGAAACAAAGTCAGTAGGAAAAATGGCACAAACATTTTTCACAGATGCAATGATATAGTTGCCATTTCTGGTTCATACAGAGCCTGGGAATTATATTGTAGTCTCTTCTCTTTGTTTCTGCTGACAGGGACATGATGGAGATACCCATACTTTGCAGTGACTGACTATAGGGATGCTTGACATGTCCCTGAGATTGTAGTAACATGACCATGTAAGGTGGAATCAACAAAATTAGTGTAAGAGGTAAAATTTTACTATGGTATGCACAGCAGTCTTTCTGCAATTTGCCTAGTTTGTGTTCACCAACTGCACATGCAGTATGTCTGAAGTAGTAACAGCATAGTGGCTGAATGGCAAGGTCTCTGTCACACAGCTCCATGGTTGATCCTGATTTCTCTATGTCAATGAAGTAGATTCTGTGTGCTTTCTTGTTTCTGTATGGATATTTTCCTCATGTACTCCAGTTTCCTTGCTCTCACTTATAAAAAGCCTGCTGGTTGACCGGCTACACTTGTCATTATGTGAATATATATATATATATATATATATATATATATATATATATATATATATATATATGGATTCACTTCATAACACTGAATATCAAAACACAAACTGAAAACACTGAAATTCAAAACACAAACTCAAAATACTGAAAACACATATCATACATATACTGAGTTTAAACAAAGTACAGTTTTGTACCTACCATAAATGTAGATGTTCGAGTGTATATACTGCTGCAGTCATCACACTTGGGTTATCCTGTCGTCAGGCGGTCCCGCAGTCGGCTGAATCCCAAAGTCTTGGTCCGGCGTCGGTTGTCGTCGCTTCTTCCCTGACGTCAGTGCGACAGGGGTATAAAAGAGGCAGCCGACGCCATTTTCTTCAGTTTTTCTTGCCCCAGATGTCAGGTGCCTCCAACTAGGAAGGCAATACAATAACTATGCAAAAATACCTTGGTAGATAAACCATAGTACTAGCTGTTAGCAAATACACCATATAGACATGCATCCAACTGGTTGATGTACATGGAGTTATAAGAAAACACCCTGGTATGAAGAGGGGATGGTGGGAGGGTAACCTGGACTGCAGCAGTATATACACTTGAACATCTACATTTATGGTAGGTACAAAACTGTACTATGTTCATCGTGTTATACTGCTGCAGTCATCACACTTGGGTTGAATCCCAAAGGTATGGATGGGTGGCTGGTACTAAACTGGGTTAGGCGAAGCTAGGATGCCCTGCAGAACTGCAGTGGCAAAACCGGCTCTGGTTTTTGAGTATAATGGTAGGTGGTAGTGCTTGGTAAAGGTGTGCACTGAACTCCAAGTAGCTGCCTCCAGAATGTCCTTGGTTGGAACCCCACTGAGAAAGACTGCTGAGGTTGCTGTAGCCCTGGTAGAATGGGACCTAATATTAACAGACACTGCTTTCCCATGGTGCTATCCATTT
>NC_056729.1:642915794-643033294 GCF_019279795.1 Protopterus annectens | reverse complement strand
TCCAGAGTATGGGAAGTCTCTGGGTCAGGAACCTATCCCTCCAGCATGTTTTGTTCATTGTGATGACAAGATTTAGGTCCTTGGAGCATGTTGCTCTGATGAATTGGGATTTCTTTAAGTGCAGCATGTCCAGCAGCTCTGGGTTTGACATGGCCTTGTATGTTAAGCAGAGATCACCTCTTAGTAGACAATATGTGACAGAGTATAGCTGGAGTTTTTTTTTTAGTCGGTCAGCATTGACATCTGCTTTAGGCCTGTGATTCTTTTAGTGAGGTGTTTCTATGGTCTTTCCAGTTGTTGCAGATATCTTGTGAGGTACATACCAAATGAGGCGTTGTACTCTATGATGGGTCTAATGAGGGATGAGTACAGTGGGACAATGACCTCCTTTTTTCTGGATGAAAAGCCCTTAGTGATGAGATGTGCCACATAGAAGGATTTCCTGACTGTTGTGGCAATGTGGTTATCGAAGGTGAGATCACTGTCCACCTGTGTTCCTAAGTCTCTTATCACACTTTTGGTGTTTAGTGTACTGCCACCTATGTGGTAATTCATGGGTACATGTTTTTTCCCAAAGGGATAACTATACACTTCTTGGCATTGAGCTTGAGCCCATGGCTCTGGCATCAAGCATCTGTTTCTGTAAGGCCCTTTTGTAGAATATCCACCACATCATTTGGGAATTCAATAATGGCTCCCAGTTTACAGTCATCTGCAACCTTTGTTAGCCAGAGTCCCTTAGTGTTGACCTGTACTTCAGAGAAGTAGATGCCAAACAAAAGCGGTCCCAGGACTGAACCCTGAGGTACTCCACTTGTCTGGAGCTGGATTTGGAGTCGGTTGCTTTTACAGTGTGGGTTCTGTCAGTAAGCCAGTTGGCAACCCATCAAGTGATGTAGGGATTTATGCCCAGCTTAGTAAGTTTATCTGATTCCAGAGTGGATGGTGTCAAAGGCCTTGGCGAGGTCCAGATAGGCTGTGTGGACCACCTTACCCTTGTCCATGGCTCTGGACACTGATTCGAAGAAGTCAATCAGGTTCAGGAGACACAATTGGCCCTTCACGAACCCAAACTGGTTGGTGTTTGAAGGTTGCCAATGTCTTTGTTTATAAGTTCCATTATAATACGTTCCATGGCCTTGCAGATCAGGCTCATCAGACTGATGGGATGGTAGTTCCCATGATCCAAGGTGGATCCCCCCTGGTGGAGTGGGATAACTGTAGCTGTGCAGCACTCAATGGGCATGAAGCCTGAGGTGAGGCTATGATTAAACATGCCACTTAGGTGAGGTGCCAGTTCATTTTGTAGTTCATGTAGTACACAGCCCGGGATGTCATCTTGTCCCATGGATGCTGTATTCTTAGCTTTGGAGAGAGCAGTTTTTACCTGTGTGGCCATAATTTACTGGAATTTGGCAATCTTTCTGTATTGAGATGGGCCTTTTAGAGGGTGAGAGGGGGGTGAAGTTGGCACTGAATCGATATGCCAGGATATTAGCAATGTCCTTGGGGTCAGTATATTTAATGCCATTCTGTTGTAGCTCAGAGCAGATCTGAGCATTGCCATTTAGATTCTTGACATAGCTATAGAATGCCTTGTGGTTGTCTTTGGAATCTTTGGCAATTTTATTTTTGTAACTAGCTTTGGAGGATTTTATGAGGGATCACTTCTTACTGAGGCTGGTAAGGGAGATTTTTGCATCCTGGGATTTTCCTCTTTTCTGTAACAGTTTCTTCCTTCTGTTGTATAATTTGTTTATGACAGGGGACCACCAGATTGGCTTCCTTTTTTTGCAGGAGAGCATCTTGGTTTTCTTTGGAATGGCACAATTCATGCACGAGTGGATGTGTTCGTACAGTGCCTTAGTGTACGATTCAGCAGTCGAACTTTCAGTTCCTGTCTGCATGGGTGTCATGAAGTTTGTCACTTCTGATTTGAGTAGCCTGAAGTTGGCTTTGGATAAGTTTTTTTTACAGATGTTTCCTTACTGGGGGGTGGGATGTGGATGTCAAAGGTGATTAGCTTATGGTCAGACCTAACTAACAAGGGGGTGACAACTGGTGTGGAGCATCGATTTCCCATGTTGGTAATGACCAGGTCCAGGATATTGCAGCCCCTGGCGGGACTATGGATTAGTCACATCTAGTTCCAGAGCAAGTACTGTGAATAGAGGTAATATGAGCTACATCTGCCTGTACTTCTCAACCTCCTGCACAAACCACTGTGTCCGATTACTAAATGTACTGACAGTAAAACCATTCCACTTCACAGGCATCAAATTTAAACCAGTCCTGTAAGTCTTATACTGAACATTATTCTTACTGCATATTTCTAATTTGGGATCTTTTTTTAAATTAATTTAATGTAAATCCCAGTGACAAAGCTCAGTAGGCTAGCAGTATCCTTACAGAGGACACCCAAGGTAGTACATGCACAGATGAGGAAATTTGGCTAGGACTCCTAGAAAAACCTTGATCTTCCCTTCCTTCCAATAATCACCAGGAGTTATTTTTACAATTCAGGCAACGGGGCCTCAGTTGAATGTCCTATCTGAAGGCTAATACCCCAAAATTGTATCCCTTCCATTATGTTGTACTGCAATGTAAGTAGAATAATATGCAATATGAATCCCACTGGGGAATAGAATCTGCATCCTTTTGATCTTTAGGCATTAAAGACAAGGGTTGTAAATGCTGAACCACTTCATATATTTATATGCTTTATATTTCAGAAACCAGTAATCTTACCTGTTGATGCTGTAAAATGCATTAATAAGCTGATGCTAAACTAATAAGTAAATGTACCCTTTTGAAAGATTAAAAATAGAACTTTTCTTCATTCAGTTTGACTAAAACCCATTCCTTATATTTTTCGACTCAGTATATGAAATTGCACTAGGTATTTTCTATAAAATAAAATGACATCTATTAACAGAGAATACTTATGTTTATTATTTGTAAATGTACTATATTTCTTAGCAATTCGATCACTGTAACAGTAAATTATATTTTTAGCAGCACAGATCTGAATATAAAGATGTCATCAGCTTCAGAAATATATTTATCCACACATACTGTACTGTGTTTACAAATGGTATGTTAGACCTTGTTAAAAAATATGCACCTGTGCAACAGCTTTACTGTTTGTGAACTATAGCAAAATCTTTAAAATTATTCACCACAAATACAGCATGGCTATACAGCCAGGTAGAAAACAAGTCAGGGTGTGGTTTACTCCATTTCAGAATTTTCTTCCCTTTATTTAATTAAGGAGAATTCATGATTCTGTCTTGTCTGTGGAAATGTAGATCAACTCTTTGTCCTGGTATAAATATTACTTGGTTAAGACAACTCACCAGTATAGTCTACATATGTTTTGCAAACCTTGCAAAAGCATATAACTGTGCACCCTGGGATATCTTGGAGATGCTACAACAATGAGCATATTGTCCTTGTATTTGCAGAACAGGAGTTATTTCTGTATTTTCTGCATGTACTTGAATATATATTTATGGTTGCCATCTGTAAGACTGAACGCTCATAAGAGCCTTCACCCTCTATATGTTATTACTTACAGATTCCTACTTTGAATGAACAACATGCAATGATGCCAGCACATCTGTCATTCCTCCATGAACCACTGGTTTGCAAGGCCTCTGGTCTCCACCAGAGGTCACACAGGCAGAACTGTTTATTTTTTGCAAACTTTCCCCATGGAGTCATGGGGCAGGATTGCTGCTTTATGCTCTTTCACTGGCCGGCCCTACCAAAAGCACAACCATGTTCCCAAACCTGGGTCACTGGCTGCACACTTACAAATTTTACTACATTTGTGCATCTACATTTTTGCCATCAGATCAGCAAAATTTAGCATTATTTTTATGTAAGGAGCAGAAATGATGTGCACTAACACAGTTTTGTTGAATTAGTAAGTTGCAACAGAAAGAAAGAAAACAGTTCTGGCAAGGACAGGAAAGGAAGAGAGAAAGGGAGACATGAGAAAAATAAGGTTTAGAATTTTCCCATAATATGGGAATGTATGTGAAATGGACAGTAGAAGGAATAGTAAGGGATTACATAGGAATGGGAAGAGACATAAGAATAATTTTAAACAGAAAAAGGATAAAGTAACATATTCAAAAACAGGGAGGATAAATGCAGTAAGAGTGATAGTGCTTATTGGTGGAAGTGCTTCCATCTATCCACAACCCCCCTTTCCCATTTTTACACATGGGGTCAGGGTGTCATTCACTTCAACAGCGACAATCATTTAGAGCAAAGGTTTACACTGCCAGGTGGATATCCCTGCCACTATTGTTCTTCCATACCACACACTTGCTTGGCTGCACACACCTATGGCCAGTTTACAGTATCCACTCTACTTACTGCATGTCTTTGGAATGTGGGAGGATGCAGGACCATCTGGTGGAAACCCATGCAAACACAGGGAGGTCATCTAGACTCCACACAGACAGCACTCCAGCCTAGAATCGAACCAGGGAACCTCTTGCTGTGAGGCAACAATACTATCTGCTGCACCATTGTGCCTCCATGGTTGTACTGTATGATCTATAGAATCTACCGGTGCACTCAAGAATGAAAAGATTGGAAAAACACAAGAATAATTATAAAAACTGGTAGAAAAAAAGGACAAGGAAATGAATAAACAAAGTTACTCTGAGATTAAGCAGTAGAGGAATATTGCATATTCCTATTCATGCCTGCACATATATTATAATATTATGGACGAAGAAGGAAAGAGGAAAGGAGAGGAAAAGGGACATGGAGGGGAGGGAGCTAAGCTAGAAGGATTTCAGGGATAAAGTAAGTAGGCCATGAAAATACAGGGAAACATGCCAGGGGCTAGACAAGATCAAACAGCCAAAGAGAAGGAGGAGGATGGGAAGAGGGACCCGGAAGGCAGACAGCAGAAATGTAGAAGACAGGTGGCATCACAGAGTCTGTCAATTTAATACAAAAAGGGAATGGAGAAAAAGGGTATTCAAAATAATGGAGGAATTCAAAACTCATTATTAGGTTCATAGGTTCATACTAGGCTATCTGCCCTAGGGCATTTATAAGCCTAGCCAGAATGTGTTTGGCTTTCGCCACCCATTTTAAATTTATTTTGCTATGCCCTTTTTCGAGGTTAGTATACTGTGCCTCTGTCTAACAGTGACACAGAAGTGATACCCTGGGTAAACCTACTATCTCCCATCCACTCATCAAGATTCCTCTTGAAGAGAGTCAATGAGGGACTCTGCCTAACCTGGACTGGGATTTTATTCCAGAGTGAAGGGAGCCTCTGGGTTATGAATCTGTCCCTCCAGCATGTCCTATTTATTTCAGTGCTGAGGTTCAAGTCTCTCAAGCACGTAGCTCGATGGGATTTGGATTTTCTGAGGTGCAGCATGTCCATTAATTCCGGGTTGGACATGGCTTTATATGTCAGGCACAGATCACCTCTGAACAGGCGGTATGCCACTGAGTAGAGCTGGAGTTTCTTTAACCGGGCAGCATATGGCATCTGTTTGAGCCCTTTGATCCTCTTGGTGAGGTACTTTTGGGGTCTTTCCAGTTGCTGCAGGTGTCTGGTAAGGTACATCTCAAAAGGGCATTGTACTCAATTATGGGCCTGATGAGGGATGAGTATAGAGGCACGATGACCTCCCCGATCTAGATGTGAATCCCTTCATGATTAGGTGGGCTATATACAATGTTTTTCTAACCACTTTGGCCACGTGGTTGTCAAATGAGAGATTGCTATCAACTTGGGTCCCCAGGTCCCTAATTACTTCTTCTGTACTTAATGGATTACCACCTATGTGGTAATTTGTGGGCACTTTGTTTTTGCCAAAGGGGATGACTATACACTTTTTGGCATTTAGCTTGAGGCCATGGCTCTGGCACCAGTTGTCTGTTTCTATGAGGCCCTTTTGGAGGATGCTTGTGTCGGCTGGAGAGTCGATTATGGCACCCAGTTTGCAGTCATCTGCGAACTTGGTCAGCCACAGTCCTTCCGTGTTGGCCTGTACCTCTGAGAAATATATACTGAACAAGAGAGGTCCCAGGACTGAGCCTTGTGGGACACCACTTGTAACTGGTTTGGAGTCTGACATGGCTCCAGCAAGTCTAACCATGTGGGTTCTGTTCTTGAGCCAGTTTGCAATCCATCTAGTGACATAGGGGTTTATATTTAAGCTGGTGAGCTTATCTATAATGCCTGAGTGGGGTATTGTATCGAAGGCTTTTGCGAGGTCCAGGTAGGCTGTGTGGGCCACCTTCCCCTTGTCAATCGCCTTGGTGACTGTTTCAAAGAAATCAACCAGGTTTAAGAGGCAGGATCTGCCCTTAAAGCCGAACTGGGTAGGATCCAGTGTCTGTAGGTCCCCAATATCTTTATTTATGAGGTCCATGATGATCCTTTCCATAGCTTTGCAGACCAAGCTAGTCAGGCTTATGGGGCAATAGTTTCCAGGATCCGTTGAGGCACCACCTTTATGGAGAGGGACCACTGTTGCTGTACGCCACTCTTTGGGCACATATCCTGTAGTAAGGCTGAGATTGAACAGTAGTTTTATGTTTGGGTTTAACTCTTCTTGGAGTTCATGTAGGACGCAGCCGGGACACCGTCTGGTCCCATTGATGCTGTGTTTTTGCTTTGGAGGCGGCTCTTACCTGAGCATCTGAGATGTCAGGGGGGCAGCACTCTGCTGGGATAGATATTTGCCCTTTTGGTGGGGGGGTTGCGCTGAACCTGTCAGCTAGGATGTTGGCAATGTCTGTGGGTTCAGTGTATTTTTGTCATTTTGGACTAATTCTGAGCATATCTGGGAATTACCACCCAGGTTCCTAACATAACTAAAGAAAGCCTTGTGATTATCCTTAGTGTCCTGTGCAATTTTTCTCTCGAAGCTGGCCTTAGACAATTTTATGAGTGCCCGTAGTTTTTTGCTAATACTGATCAGTGATGCCTTCCCTTTTTGGGATTTTGCTCTATCATTTAGTAGCTTCCTCCTTCTATTGTATAGTTTGTTTATGGCTGGGGTCCACCAGACAGGACGTCTGCCTTTGGAGGATTGGGTCTTGGTTTTATTTGGGATCGCATGATCCATGCATTCCTGAAGGTGTTCACAGAATGCGTTTATAAAGGATTCTGCGGTCTGGGCCGTATTTTCCACAGGCCCGGGGGCCTGATCTGATCTTATGATCTGCCATCCCAAGAATGGAGGACAAACATGAGACTTAGGGAAGCATGTATAAAGCAGGGGGAATAATAAAGAAGAGAGACTCATGAAAAGAGAATGCATTTAAGGAATGCACTGTATGAGCAATGGGGAAACTTAAGAAGAGGAAAAGTTGATTAAAGAATGAGCACCTGAGTAGGAAGATGGACAGGGCAAAGAATGAGTGGGATAGAGAGAGAGAGGCGGAGTGGGTAGTGACAAAGAAGGCTTAAAGGAAGCAGAAACAATGACAGGAGAAATGGAAAATATACATAGGACAGGGGAAGAACAACTAAAGATACTGCACATGTGGTGATACACTCCAAAATGTTTGGAGAAAGAAGGCAGGAAGGAAAAAAGTAATTGTTGGAGACGTGGACAGGACAAAGCAGGGATAATGAACATGTATTAGGAATGTGAATGGGCACACAAAAAATATGGAAAAAAGACACTACTGATATGCAGGGACATAAGGAAGGGAATGTAACATATGAGAATTCTGTATAAGGACATGAGATTTGAAAGTGAGGCATGGGGAAAAATAAAATGGAGGTGATAATAATCATGCTAAGTGAGTTCAAGTGTATAACAGCCAGATGCTGGTAGGGTAACCAAAAGACGGGCTAAGCAGGAAGTACATTACAAATTACAGTAGTAAGGGGAAGGCTTGCAAAATAAAAAGAGGGCTAAAAGGATGGCTCAGGAAGAAAGGAAAGGGGGACTAGGATACTTAAGGATAACTGGAAAAGGGGAAGGGGTGTAGTGGTAAGGGAAAAGTAAATGTTAGAATAGGAATAAAATGGTTATCAGCTGCCAAAAGAAAGGTATATCATGTATGTGGATTGCATGTAAATGTATTAAATCATATTATTATAACAATAAAAAAATGGATATGTCACTAAGAGTATACCCTAGGGAAAGGGATACTCAATGAGAGGCACTGCCTACAAGACAAGGGAAAGGGCATTCTGTTATAGCAAGGATACATTTTTAAAGACATATCCTTGTCGAAATACACGAGTATTTTTCAGATGTTGATTTTCTTAAAGATGTCATCCATAACTATAAACTTTAAAGCCCCCATACGCATTGTTTGCACCAAACATCTGACCGAACCAGAAATATGTTGTTTTAATAAATTATGCATAGATTTTGCCCTGTATGTGGACAGTGTTATAAGCCTTGATGCCTACTTGTTTTGTGACAAGTGACTGGGTCCCAGTCTGGATGGTGGAATGGTGTCCTTGGTAACATCCGTTTGCTTTGCTGGCATATTTTATTAAGAACACAGTACAATACTTTTTACTACACAGTGCTAGTCAAGAGTTCAGAGATCACAGGAAAATGCTTAAAATAATACAGCAGAATAGTTCTGACATCAATACAGAAAAACAACTAGTCTAATCTTCCTATTTCCTAGCTATATGTAAGAGCAATCACAGTTCTAAAATAAACTTACATATACAGCCAGGCAGTGCTGGTGATGTTGAATGTTCTGAAGACAAATGCAAAATGCTCTGAGTCTTTCTCTCTCCTTAAATTGATAACACAGTACTACTGACTCCTTTCAGATTGCATAATTTTTTTTCTTTGGTTCCCAGGCTAACAGAAACTCAGAGTTTAGCAGCCCTTTTGATCTTGCACCTGGTCAGGAAGCTACAGCAATAAAAGACATTATACATACAAATTCTAGCAATTAACTCTGGTCTTAAAATAATAGCAAGAATTCCTTCATCCAAACATCTCGGCTCCAAGTTTTGAGATCAAACAATTATACAATGCTTGACTTATCAGCTTTCCTCATGTGGTTACATTTTTGAAGTTCAACATTTAACAAAGCGAACAAGCATGTGGATTGCATTAATATTTACAAATGACAGAATTATCTACAAAATTCTATCTGCCTAGGCTGGTAGCCTTCACATATCTTCACATCGTAAAACAATATTTTCTACATTATGAACATTTACAATTTCCTTGTAATCAAACAGATTGTCTATTTCTTGTAAAGCAGGACAAACAAACGAAAAATACACATCATTTTTGCATTTTCTGCAAGAGGTACACATGCTGCAGCGGAATGTCCTGTCTCACTGCACTGACCAGATCATCTTTTATCATGAATCTGAATTAAGTGCTCTAAAGATCCACAATAGAAACAGGTTTTAGGTTGACTTTTGTAAAAGACATAAGCTCCATTATTATGTATGCACACAACAATAAGTATATGTTATATTCTGCCATTTATACTGGAAAGAACAACCCACACTTCCCATAACCCACTCCATAAACCTCTAGCATCAAACACCTTTTTCATATAAAATATGTGCATTGTTGTGAAAAATAATGTCTAAGCTATTTCTCATTAGTTTCAGAAGATTTAAATTGAACAGTGAACTTTCTTTTAAAGATCATGAGTAGAGTTCTAAATTCCTAATTTGCCTATGTTTTACAAAGCCTTTTTATATCTACTTCTGCAGCATCCATTTTCAAAAGTAAAGTTACCTCTCTTTTCTGTATGAATGAATGTGTGAACATATTTTGCTGTGAAACCCAATGGGACAATAACTTTATCCCCAACTTCATTCCTGTCTATACTTTCTGTAGTTGAAATGTGTACAACTGACAAAGAAATATTCATAATCAAATGGTAGACTCTCTCCGATTGAGTGTTTAATGGCAGTAGCATAAGAGACCACTGAAGCTCCAATCCTATCCTGCACTGTTACCAAAGCAGACCTCCTCGGAAATCTGGCAAACAGATGATGTTTCTTTATTGGCTGATGTAAGTTCTTGTACAGATGGGTCAAAAACAACTTCCTGCTGCAACTTATCCATAATCTGGCTCCAAGACACCACCGCCAAAAAATCACTCTCTTCTTCATTTAATATGTTCATAAGATTTTCATCAGGCTATCCATCTATATGAAGCACTGTAATTTGAATGTCATTAGAGACTTCAGAAAAAGCACATGTTGCATCACCACCACCACTACGCATCCTGCAATGACCTGGTTGTAGCACTTCTGAGTATGAAAAGAGTGGGGGAAATTCCCTGATGCCATGGTCTTATTTCCATTAGTAATATCGATACTACCTTGAGTCTCTCCTGAAAAGAGGCTACTAGTCTAGTGGGATAATACTGTCAAGAAAGGATAAATAAATAATTCAAAATATTTCCTTTCTATAGTTATTCCACTCACATATTTTATTTAACCCACACTTTTAACATAAAAAAAATGAATACTGTTTTTGTTCAATTGTACTCCTGATCTACAAAAACGATGTTGTGCAATTCATATAATGTAAAAAATCATCTAATATTATGGTTGCACCATCACACAGAATAAATATATCACCCAAAAAACAAATATTTCTTATCATATGGTCAAATGTACAAGTTAAAACAAAACTAGTTTCCCAGTTCCATAAGATAACAATTGAAAAACACTGAAGCTTAAGCATTTCTCAGTGATACATGTGTCTATAATATTTACATTTGAAATAGACACGATTGTTTTTGTGACTGTTTTCATGCAGCACATGATAACATTAACATCCGGGAGAAATTTGACTCTGTTAGAAGTGTTTCATTAAACCAGTCAATCTCTACCTCATGTTGGATAACTGAAAATAAATCTTTTACATCAATTGTCACAAAAAAAGACTCTACCAAAAATTCAGTGTTTGCCATCAGTTTCCAAACATGCCAACAGTCCTTAAGTACAAGCAAATATTCATAGAAAAAGTATTTTAGTTTATTGACCACTGATAAAGTGATGGGTTCAATTTTTAAACCAACTCAGGCAACAATGGGGTGTAAGGAGGATCCATTTTGTCATGATGTGCCTTAGGTATTCCATAAATAGAGGGAATGATTGGTTTTTAACTTTAACAAAGTCACATAATACAGTAAGTAATTCATTGTCCAAGGACAAGTCTTCCAACCTAGTATCAATTCTACCTTAAACTACAGTGATCTCATTATGGGATACAGGGCAGTATAAATCCCCCTCATTCAAGTATTTCAGCAGTTTTCTTTAGTAGTCAAAGCTAATCATAAACACAATGCTCCATCAATTATTGTTTTCATCACTCTTACAGATCTATATAATTTCTTATTTCAAAAAAAAGCTTAGCCTCTTTCCTGTTAAGATTATAACACTTACCCTTAGCTTCATGTGCTGTCAAAAATCTTAAAGTCATCTTCACACATTTTTTTCAAACAATGCAATAGGGGAAATAAGTGGGGGTTTGGGTTACATAAACTCTTCCATTTCAACTGCCCTTCATGCAAAAAGTGGTCACCACCTTTAAGATAAATTCCCATGTTTAACTTCTTAGAAAAAAAGTTAAAATTCAATCAATAAGTCCACCAAATTTGACTTAGTGGGGGACACATAAGTGAAACTCTTGTGAAACAATTCTCCAAACATGTGGAAAACTTGACAGTGACTATAATTATGGCAGTGGTGTATAATGTCCGGCCCCGGGGCCAAATCCGGCCCTCGACGCAATACCATTCAGCCCCCAGACAGTAACCAAAAATTTGTAAGGAAAAAAAAAAAAAAGTGAAAAAATGCTATGCCTTACTCCAGTCAAGCAAACTTTCCAGCACATGCTTACTTACCTAATTGACTGCAGTAATGAACACCTCTAATTTTAGCTGCGGAAGTAACTATTCTTTGTTGTTTATAACTTGTAGTCTGTAAGCAGTAGTAACTTTCTGCAAGAGTTTGTAATAAGTCATAGCTGCAAGCCAGAATAAAGTTAAACACAAAGTTGATGCAGAAAACAGGCAATTTCATGACTGCTGTTGTAAGTAAAAAATGCCTGTCACCTGCACCTATTGTTAACTCGTATTGACTTACTATGTTTTGAGGTGGCCCGCAGATGCATTAAGAATTAGTGTAGTGGCCCTCCCAACAAAAAGGTTGTGCACCACTGAATTATGGTTTTGAAGCTATTTAAATTAATTACAGTACCCACAATACCATTTGTATTCACCCTGCTCGGCCTCTCCCTTTGTTTGTTGCCCTATGCAGTGTGGGGTGGTCTGATAAAAATGGAGCTGCTGCATAGTATCATAGATATATATGGGCATCTAGGCTTTCAGATATATATGTTTTATGGATGTTTTATGGTGGTTTGTACAGCGAGATATATACATATGCCTACCTAGTTTGCATAACATTTTAGTCTTTAAAGATTAAACGGACAGGAGGCGTGTCCTTAGTTACGCATTACTGTTGCAGTATATAGCAATCTATGCCTTCATTCATCTTTAGCAAACGAAGTACATTTAGTATTTAATACATTACTAAGAGAATAATATAATCTCTTAGGAGTTTCAGTACACCATTTAATGTCAAGCAGTGATGTGTTCGTTGTGAAACATCAACTTCGCATCATTTCTCCACTACAGTGGTTTTTGCCTTCGGTTATTTTTAATGAAGGAATGTATCAGCATCTATAATATTATGAAGAGCAAACAGTAACATGTTAGGTCTTGGCATACAATCGAGCGCTTTGCAGCGCTATATTTATTTAGATTTAGAAATGCGATTAATGTTAGTTAGGTTATTTAATGTCGGAAGTAATAGTTGATTTGTTTGCTATGTGTATATTTCACAGTTTTTATTTATAGCTTACAAGCTAGTTTTTATTGTTCAAGGAGATGTTGCATTCAGATAAATTGTTTTATTGGATAATTGCTTGGTAATTAATGCTATTGTTCCCGCCCAGTCTTGTATATAAGGGAAGTGTTTTGTATCTTATTTTATCTGAAGAAGCGTAGGTTCCACTACGCGAAAGCGCTCATTTCTATTTTAATGCAAAAAATCGTTGTTTTATCTTCACCTTGGAGTTTTGGATGTGAATTCTTGATCGTGGTTAGACCTCCGTTTTTGTGCTACAATATTTATCTTCTGTTTTGTGATGGGAGTCTATTCAGCTTTGGAGCTGTTTCTCTTTTTTTGGATTTCCTTTTGCTACCTTGTTACAGCTCCTAGCACACGATGGAAACTGCAGATATTGAGCTACGTTATCGCCCGGAGACGAGGGACACCACTACCCTGTGGGATGGTATTTTACATCAGGATGGGAACCCTTTATTGACTCTGGACTTTGTGAATATGAATGAAGCTGTTACAATTTCTAACAATGGTGAGAACTTAAGTGATTTTTATGCTTTGTTTAAAACATTTGAGGATGATTTATACAGACTGCAGCGTTTTGTGTGGCAAAGGCTACATCTAGAAGCCTGTCTACATTTTCGGGTGGTACCAAGGGGGATGCGGGTTTTCTGCATGCCCAACTATGGGGATAGCCACCCGATCTTGCTAAAACAATGGCAAGATTTGAACATAGACTTAGGCTTCAGATATATGAAGCTACTTATACAGTACTTTCAGCCACTAGAGACAGAATTACGGAACAAGGCTGATGCAGTTTATAAGGATCTTATTGAGCGCTTTAATTCTGAATTTTGTTTAAATAAACTGAACATATGCATGCAAGTTAATGCTTTTAGCATCAGACTAAAACAGACTAAGCAAAGGAAGTTATTGAGAGATCACAATGACTTCCAATGTGGCCAGATTTTTGTTTGGCCTAGAACCCATAATAAGGACATTAATAATGAAGCTGCTCCTTCAGCCAGTCATGTGCAATCAATGAACAGTGTGAATACTTCCACAGTGACTGCATCTTTACGGGATTTACCATCCCTTTCCAGTAACAATTTTATGGGAAGCAAAGAACCAGTGCTAGTTACACAAACTGATGCTGGCGGCATTGTTGACTCCATGGGTACTGATACACCACCACCCAATCAACTAGCGTTCTTAGACAAGCAAGTTGCCTCTGTACTTGGGGCTATACCCAAGGCTTCCACCAATGACAATGCCCGTTTTTTGCCATATCCAGTCAAACAGAATTATCAGAACAGGGGACGCTCGAACAGCAGAGGCCCAAGAAAAAGAAAATCATCAGGGGAAAGATTCGTCAGACAAGGAGAATAAGACATTGACTGATCTGGTTTTCAATTTCTCTGATGTTACACTGGATATTACACAAGTCAATCTTTTAAATAGAGGCCTTAATTTCATCCCAGCGAGTTCTGGCGTTTTGAGTGAAACCCTCATTGATTTAAGACTCTTTTGTCGTATGCTTTCCTTGAAGTTATTTTTCACAGAACAACCACAGATAAATGTAATTGATAAGAAGTTGTCACAATTTAAACGAAAGAGTAATTTCATGCCCATTATGCCTAGTCATGTAGAGTGTTTTCTAAGGCTTTGTGAGACAGACTTCTACACTCTTTTTTCGAACAACAATAACAAGGTAGCATATTATAATTTAACTGCTCTTGAACACAAGTCTCTCATTGACCTCAAACGTAGAAAAGATATCACAATTAAACCCGCCGATAAAGGTGGTGGGGTAGTGGTACTGAATACCTCTGACTATATAGTCAACATGCTTTCAATGCTTATTGATCAGGATACGTATAAAGAAATTCACATAAATGAAGTCAATGATATTATTTATAATATTCATGACACTCTATATGATCTAGTCATGTGCAGGCAGATCAGTAAAGAGATTTATGAATTTTTCTATATTGAACATCCTGTCCTACCCATCATCAAGGGTTTGCCCAAGATTCATAAGAATGTAGTCCCCATACCCATGAGACCAATTGTATCAGGGGAGAATTGGGCAACCTACAACATGTCTACCTTTATTGAGCATCTTTTGAAACCTATAGTTGAGATGTTTCCATCTATATTGAGAGATACTTATCAGTTGTTAGAGTATTTAACCAACATAACACTAAACATTGAACAGCATGGATATCTTATCACTTTAGACATGAAGAACTTGTTTACCTATATACCTAATGATATGGGTATACAGTCTATTCGAGAGGTACTTACAAGTGAGTCACCATATAGTAGCGACAGGAATATCTTAATCTGTCAATTACTTGATCTGGTGTTAAACAACAATGTTTTCATGTTTGGTGAGAAATGTTATTTGCAGCAGTGGGGTGTTGCCATGGGCACACCCTGCGCTAATTCATATGCTAACCTAGTAGTCCTACATTGGGAGAAAAATCATGTATTTAATCATCCTTTATTCGAGAAGGTTAAAGTGTATAAACGCTTTGTAGATGATATTCTTATCATCTGGGAAGGTACCCAGATAGAGTTTGACCTATTCTGGTCATATATAGAATCTACTACCTCCTTTCTTTCATTCACCCAAGAAAGTTCGAAAATATCTATCTCTTTTCTAGATGTGTCATTAAAGATAAATGATTGTGGACAGGTTATTCCCTCTTTATATAGGAAATCCATCTGGAAGAACACTATCCTCAAGTACGATAGTATGCACCCCAGGTATACATTCTCTGGCATTATTAAAAGCCAGTTTGTGAGAATCAAGAGACTCTGTAAAGAACAGCACTCATTATTAGCAGAAGCAGATCTAATGGAATCCTTGTTCATTGACAGAGGGTATGACTCAAACATGGTGAAGGATATTAGGTGCATGGTCTTGGGTCCCCGGTCATCTGAAACACTCAATGTTAATATCAACAATAAATATAGGATACATTATGATACATATGACTCAAATAGATTAGTTAAATATACTATGAAATATACGAGTGACGTTAAGAGTATACAAGGGGTGATTTCCCGCAATTGGAATGTTCTTATCATGGATGGTGCAACCAGAGACTTGGTGGGGGAAAGACCAAAATTTTTATATAAAAATTGTGGCAACTTGAAGAGAATTTTATGTAATGATTCATTTATGAATACGACAGTCACTGCTTTCAGCAGGTCCAACCAAGGAACGCATCCATGTAATAATTGTAATAGATGTGGCTATATTACCACCATCCAAGAATATCACCATCCTAATATGAATTATAGTTTCTATCCAAGGTTTGTTGCTACATGTGATACAAAGAATGTAGTATACCTTGCAAATTGTTTAGGCTGTGTAGCATTTTATGTAGGTTTAACAAAAAGAAAACTCAGTGACACGATTTATAACCATATGTATGACATTAAAAAGAGGAATGAAAATAATGCCTTGGCCAAACATTTAATGGAACACCCTTCACATCTCTCCTTTCGATTCAGAGTATTAGAGGTAGTAGCTCTGAGTTTGAGGGGTGGGGATGATGTTAACAGGTTGGCCAAGGCCGAGCTTAATTGGATATTGAAATTAGGGGCACATTTACCACCAGGCCTCAATAATTCCATCTCCATAAAACCCTTGCTTGAATGCACCAGAGTTTATTAGTGGATAATGATAATTTTACCTCCATGAGTTTTTATAAATGCCTGTTGGATTGATTATATTTGATATATTTCATGTAAATGTATTGCGTCATTTTTTCCAGCTTACATTTCTAGGAACTTAGAGTAACCTTAACACTGACACTCATAACCTTACATATATTTTTGTATATAATACACCATACTCTGGACAGTCAGGATTCTACACTGAGATTTATATACATCTCTAGGCATCTTTTCATTTTTTAGGTTATAATACATTAGTTGTTGTCACTCATTTGACATACATTAATTATTGCATAATTTTGAACTGTCATGTTTATGCTGACTGACTGGTATACAGCTTCTATATTATGAATACATGATTTTTTAATGTTATCTATAAGGTTAGGATTATGCTTTTTATGTAAATGTTCATGTATGTATATCATACATTTAAACACTAGATTATATACTGATACCCATATTTATATCCACGGAGCATACATAGCATTTCAGCACTTTAGTCCTGCAGACACAAACAGATAACGCATGCATTTTTGTTGCTTCATTTAATTAGATTTTAACTTTGACGACTGCTTTACGCAGATGCGTTGTTTATTAAATTATACAGTTTCTTCGCAACATCCATAAATGTTTACAGTATTTCTATATATATATATGAGCATCTAGGCTTTCAGATATATATGTTTTATGGATGTTTTATGGTGGTTTGTACAGCGAGATATACACATATGCCTACTAAGTTTGCATAATATTTTAGTCTTCAAAGATTAAACGGACAGGAGGCGTGTCCTCAGTTACGCATTACTGTTGCAGTATATAGCGATCTATGCCTTCATTCATCTTCAGCAAACGAAGTGCATTCAGTATCTAACACATTACTAAGAGAATAATATATCTCTTAGAGTTTCAGTACACCATTTAATGTCAAGCAGTGATGTGTTCGTTGTGAAACATCAACTTCGCATCATTTCTCCACTACAGTGGTTTTTGCCTTCGGTTATTTTTAATGAAGGAATGTATCAGCATCTATAATATTATGAAGAGCAAACAGTAACATGTTAGGTCTTGGCATACAATCGAGTGCTTTGCAGCGCTATATATATTTAGATTTAGAAATGCGATTAATGTTAGGTTATTTAATGTCGGAAGTAATAGTTGATTTGTTTGCTATGTGTATATTTCACAGTTTTTATTTATAGCTTAGAAGCTAGTTTTTATTGTTCAAGGAGATGTTGCATTCAGATAAATTGTTTTATTGGATAATTGCTTGGTAATTAATGCTATTCTTCCCGCCCAGTCTTGTATATAAGGGAAGTGTTTTGTATCTTATTTTATCTGAAGAAGTGTAGGTTCCACTACGCAAAAGCGCTCATCTCTATTTTAATGCAATAAATCGTTGTTTTATCTTCACCTTGGAGTTTTGGATGTGAATTCTTGATCGTGGTTAGACCTCCGTTTTTGTGCTACAAGCAAATATTCATAGAAAAAGTATTTTAGTTTATTGACCACTGATAAAGTGATGGGTTCAATTTTTAAACCAACTGAGGCAACAATGGGGTGTAAAGGGGGATCCATTTTGTCATGATGTGCCTTAGGTATTCCATAAATAGAGGGAATGATTGTTTTTTAACTTTAATAAAGTCACATAATACAGTAAGTAATTCATTGTCCAAGGACAAGTCTTCCAACCTAGTATCAATTCTACCTTAAACTACAGTGATCTCATTATGGGATACAGGGCAGTATAAATCCCCCTCATTCAAGTATTTCAGCAGTTTTCTTTAGTAGTCAAAGCTAATCATAAACACAATGCTCCATCAATTATTGTTTTCATCACTCTTACAGATCTATATAATTTCTTATTTCAAAAAAAAGCTTAGCCTCTTTCCTGTTAAGATTATAACACTTACCCTTAGCTTCATGTGCTGTCAAAAATCTTAAAGTCATCTTCACACATTTTTTTCAAACAATGCAATAGGGGAAATAAGTGGGGGTTTGGGTTACATAAACTCTTCCATTTTAACTGCCCTTCATGCAGAAAGTGGTCACCACCTTTAAGATAAATTCCCATGTTTAACTTCCTAGAAAAAAAGTAAAAATTCAATCAATAAGTCCACCAAATTTGACTTAGTGGAGGACACATAAGTGAAACTCTTGTGAAACAATTCTCCAAACATGTGGAAAACTTGACAGTGACTATAATTATGGCAGTGGTGTACAACATCTGGCCCCGGGGCCAAATCCGACCCTCGACGCAATACCATTCAGCCCCCAGACAGTAACCAAAAATTTGTAATAAAAAAAAAAAAAAAAAAAAAAAAAGTGAAAAAATGCTATGCCTTACTCCAGTCAAGCAAACTTTCCAGCACGTGCTTACTTACCTAATTGACTGCAGTAATGAACACCTCTAATTTTAGCTGCGGAAGTAACTATTCTTTGTTGTTTATAACTTGTAGTCTGTAAGCAGTAGTAACTTTCTGCAAGAGTTTGTAATAAGTCATAGCTGCAAGCCAGAATAAAGTTAAACACAAAGTTGATGCAGAAAACAGGCAATTTCATGACTGCTGTTGTAAGTAAAAAATGCCTGTCACCTGCACCTATTGTTAACTCGTATTGACTTACTATGTTTTGAGGTGGCCCGCAGATGCATTAAGAATTCGTGTAGTGGCCCTCCCCACAAAAAGGTTGTGCACCACTGAATTATGGTTTTGAAGCTATTTAAATTAATTACAGTACCCACAATACCATTTGTATTCACCCTGCTCGGCCTCTCCCTTTGTTTGTTGCCCCATGCAGTGTGGGGTGGTCTGATAAAAATGGAGCTGCTGCATAGTATCAGATTCCAAATTCCACTCCTTGCCCCCTCCTCGTCGACCTCGTTAATCTGTGGGGGTCGGGGTGAGCAGACTTGTGAAAGTCTCACTACTTTGTTCCTGCTCATCAACATCTGGGTTGCAAACCTCATCAGTAAATGTTGCAGAACTATTTTAGTTTTTTCAACCAATGGGTCAGCCTTATTGTTTTCGTAATTCCTTTCAACTTTCAGTAATTTCTTCTCATTACATTTTCTCACAAGTTCACAGTAATTGTCAGCTCTGGAAAAGAACTGTGGATATTTATCTTCCTATGATGACAAATTATATCTGAAACTTTATCATAAGACCAGAATTTCCTCTGGTAGTTTGCTTAATTCTGTTTCATTATTCCTGGACAAAGTAGTCACATACTTCATCCCTATCTTGTCAAACAATTCTAACAATTCACTACATAAAACATCCACACAGCGTTTAGTCCAATAAGATATTTCCATATTCTGAGACCTTTAGTAACTCGATTTGTCTTAATGCAGTTGGAAAAAATGCATTATCCAACTGCAGTCCATGATATTTTGTTTCAGAAGCTACAAAAATCTATTATTTTTCTCTTTCCAAGATGTACCTTTTGTTCTCATATTCTTCATTCTACTACTGTACAAGTCAAAAGATTTCCTTAACCAGTCAGTAAACTCCAGTCTGGTACAAGTCTCCATACAGGTGTTAAAAGATGTCAAAACAACTCCACAGCAGTCAAGGTGACACAAACCACTAAACTGACAAAAAATAATCACCAAAAATGGAGGCAGAGTACCTTAATACTGTTTAGCTCTTTCATATTTACCATAAAAAACTTCCACAGAACAATCTGCACAAAGAATGTTTCCATTAATTATGTTCCACAAACAGGTGACTAAAAGCATATGACTCAATCAACAAAGCCTAAAATCCTATTATAAATCAAATCATAATTCTCCAGGCACTGTTTTTTTATTTTGATTCTCTCCATTTATGTCAGATTTCTTGGAAGCAACATCGAAACTGGTACCCCTGACACCATCAAGGCATGTTGGCCCACATCTGGTGACAAGTATTCCACTGTCACTGTTGTCACTGGTGTCCCCAGCTGACACTGTCACCTCCATACCTAAAGCAGCTACTGCCATTGGCCTTGCTGTGGAAGGCTCTGCTATAAAACCTGCAGGTGGAAGTGATGTCAACCCCTGGCAGCTGTTGGAAATAGTGGAGGGGCTTATTAACAGGTGGCTACATGCCCACATCTGCTGCTTACAGAACCTCTTCCAGTGAATTGTTGAATTGCACTCCTTACTCTCACTGGCTTTAAAATCAGAAAAATGAGCCCAGGGTGGACAATAAGCTCCTAATGGGCCACAGCTGGCAGGGAAGGCATCTGTGCTCCCCTTTCTATCATCCATCCTTGTGTTCTCCTCCCTTTTGTGTCTATGCCTGCTCCTATTTGTTGTCTAATAACACCCAATCATCACGGTCTACCCTGTGTTTGTCTGATGCCTTCTTCTACATTGTGCTCTTCTCCATCATTATGTCAGTACCTGCTCTGTCAGTCTCGAATGGAGCCCGGGGTGGACAATAAGCTCCTAATGGGCCACAGCTGGCAGGGAAGGCATTTGTGCTCCCCTTCCTATCATCCATCCTTGTGTTCTCCTCCATTTTGTGTCTATACCTGCTCCTGTTTGCACCTGTTAATAGCCTGTTATAGGTCCCCAACCATGTCCCACGACTCACACTCCACATTCTTAAGCACCATGGAGAATATTATGGTCCAACCTAACACTCTCATACTGGGTGTCTTCAACTACCCCTCCATTAACTGGGAAAACTACTCATGTACCAATAAACTTGCACAACGTTTCCTGGAATTCATTAATTCCAATGCCCTGGACCAGCTCATTCTTACCTCCACTAGAGGTAGCAACATCCTTGACCTGGTCATTACTAACATGGGCAACCATTGCTCTAAACCAACAGTCAACTCCTCCCTGGTTAGATCAGACCACAAACTAATCACCTTGGAAATCTACCCCCCCCACACACACACAAAGGTAACCACCATGAAAAACTTCTCCAAAGCTAACTTTGGGCTCCTAAAAACAGAGGTGGCTAACTTCACGGCACCCATGCCAATGAAGAATAGTTGCATGACTGCTGAATCATACACCAATGCACTGTACAAACACGTACACAAATGCATGGACCTCACCATACCCAATAGAACCAAGACGCTCTCCTCCAAAAAAGGAAGCCAATCTGGTGGTCCCCTGCCATAAACAAACTCTACAAAAGAAGGAGGAAACTGATGCGGAATATGGTGAAGACCCAAGACTGGAAAAACTCTCTTATCAGCCTCAACAAAAAGTTGAAATCCCTCATCAAATTCTCTAGAGCTAGCTATGAAAACAGAATTGCAGCAGATAGTAAAGACAACCACAAGGCCTTCTATAGTTATGTAAAGAATCTCCACGTCAATACCCAGATTTGCTCTGAGCTACTGCACAATGGTATCTCCTATAACAAGCCAACAGATATTGCAAATATACAGGCTGACAGATTCAGTGCCAATTTTACCTCCCCCCAAAGGACCAATCACAATACCAGTAGATTGCCAGGCACCCAGTATTACTGCTGCACAGGCTAAAACAGCACTGTCCAAGGCCAAGAATACAACTTCTATGAGACCTGACAATATCCCTGGCTGTATTCTACATGAACTACAGAGTGAACTGACACCTTACCTGCGTGCAATGTTCAATTACAGCCTCACCACCTCAGGCTTTGTCCCTACTGAATGGAGCACTGCTATAGTCATCCCTCTCCACCAAGGAGGAGTGACTACAGACCCTGGGAATGATCGTCCCATTAGCCTGACAAGTTTGATATGCAAAGCTATGGAACGCATCATCATGGACTTAATAAACAAGGATATAGGGAATCTCCAAACCCTGGATCCCACACAGTTTGGTTTTGTAAAGGGTAGATCATGCCTGCTCAACTTGGTCGTCTTCTTTGAGTCAGTCACCAGAGCTGTGGATGAAGGCAAGGTGGTTCATACAGCCTACCTTGATTTGGCCAAGGCCTTTGATACCATTCCCCACTCAGGAATCATAGAAAAACTCACTTAGCTAGGCATCAGCCCCTATATCACTAGGTGGTTTGCAAACTGGCTCACAGATAGCTACTTTCACACTGTGGGTTCTAACTCCAAGTCAGACTGCCGACCAGTCACAAGTAGAGTCCCACAGGGATCGGTCCTGGGTCCTCTCCTGTTTGGTATCTGCTTCTCAGAAGTACAGGCCAACAAGAAGGGAATCTAGCTGACAAAGTTCACAAACAATTGCAAGTTGGGAGCCGTTATTAACTCCCCAAGTGATGTTGACATCCTACAGAAAGGCCTCACTGTGACCAACGACTGGTGTCAGAACCATGGCCTTAAGCTCAATGCCAAAAAATGTGTTGTCAGCCCTTTGGGAAAAAACACAGTTCCCATGAATTACCACATCAATGGTCGTCCACTGAATACAGAAGGCGTTATAAGAGATCTGGGAATACAGGTTAACAGCAACCTCTCTTTTGACCACCACATTGCCACTGTGGTCAGAAAGTCCTTCTATGTGGCACATCTCATTACTAAGAGTTTTGCACCCAAGAAGAAAGAGGTCATTGTCTCCCTCTACTCTTCCCTCATTAGGCCAATCATCGAGAACAATGCCCCATTTGGCATGTACCTCACTAGACACCTGCAACAACTGGAGAGGCCGCAAAAGTACCTCACAAAGAGGATCCTAGGCCTTAAACATTTGTCCTATATGGACAGACTTAAAAAACTCCAACTATTCTCCGTCTCATATTGCATACTTAGAGGCGATCTATGCTTGACTTACAAAGCCACGTCTGACCCAGATCTGTTAGAAATGCTACATCTAAAGAAATCCCAATCCATCCACACCACACGCTCCAGAGACCTCAACCTCATTACCAAAATCAACAGAATGTACTGGAGGGACAGGTTCATAACCCAGAGACTGCCCATGCTATGGAATAGACTTCCCATACATGTCAAGCAGAGCACCTCACTGGCCTTCTTCAAGAGAAATCTTGATGAGTGGATGGGAAATAGAAAATGTACCATGGGAATCACTCCAGTGGCTCTACTTGACAGAGGCACTGGGAACTAAGGTCGGGTAGCACAATGCCAGGGTAATCCTATGGGCTAGGCTTGTAAAGGCTCCATGGCCATTAGCCTAGTACACACCTATGAATCTATGAATGTCACCTCTGTTTCTTGCTGTGTTGCTGCTACATACCCTAATCCTCTTACTTTCCTCGTACTTCACTTCCTATCTTTCTCAATTTACCTTCTGTTTATATACATAAAATGTGTACTTGACCCCCCCAAATATTCCCTCTTTCTCTACCTTCATCATGCTCATTCCTTATCCTTCCACTTTATGTTTTACCCTCTGTTTACCCATATCAACCACTTTCCTATATTCCCATTTATAACCTTTAATTTTGACAAAAATAGATCAGCAGACATGCTTTATAGCCTTTTAAGGCTGCCAAATAACTTTTCTTTCTTGCAAGATCCCACAGATCATCAAGGTGCTAGTGCAATTAATAATGTCTGCTATTGCTCTCAGTTTCCTGCAGTTGCAACATATTACTATGTACTTATCCCACAGTCTCTGCAACAACCAAGAGCAACATATCTAATAAGTTATACTCTTTGTACTCTTTGCTTGTGAGCTCATTCTTAATGCATATCAAACCTTGTTGTGCAGTCAGAATAGCAGCTATATATAGCAAGGAGATGGATGGATGAACTAAGACAAAATAAGTGTGAAATATGAGAAGGTAACAGAAATTTATATCACAGTGTTATGGAGAGACTTTAGAATTAGGACAATTAAAACAGCGGAGCAAAAGTAGAGCAGTTAGTGAGTAAAGCAGAGTATATTAAATAGAAATAAGTAAAAGAGAAGAAAAAATATATAAAAGAGGTTAGGAAGAAACTGCAACAGTCAAGAGGTAGAAAAAATAAAAGGTTATGTTACAGATGTCAAAAGCCAGTCTTCGTGCTGAAGTGATGGACATTATAGATATTGTACAGAATTAGACTAAGGAAGTTTTTTTAGAATAAGATGTCTCTGTTCACTGCCAGCTAAGGAAGAATGATCAAAAGAATACAAAACAATCACATTGTGATAGCAAGTAAACTGCTTCAGTGTCTCCACCCCATACATATTCATGACACTTTCATACTTTCAGGAACACGGTGAGAAGCAAAAGGGCAAAATACAAATAGAATGAATGAATATAGAAGCCCAGTCAGTTTTCTGATAATATATATTTTTTTATTTTGCTGTGGGTCATACTTAGGTGGGTTATGGCTGATCTGCTGCTGCAGTTGGTCTCCCCCTAAATCTGTTCTCTCCTCCTTTTATGCTACTCACCCAGATGTTTAACCCACTGTGCTGGGGTTAACAGCTGGTCTTTCTAGCAATGATGAGTTCTGGGAGAGAGAGAGTGAACCTGATGGCTTCCACTCTCACTTGCAGTGTCTGGCTTTGATGGGTTACAAGGAGGATCTAACCCCTATGTGCTGGCCTCGCATGATAGGCCACTGCTAGCCATGAGGAGTTGTTCCAGTGGGGTGACTACACCTTCCCAAAAGCAAAACTACCCCCCTCAATCCTGCCTGTTTGCCTAGCCAGATGCTGTTAACAGCAACATTCTCCACCACTACTACAGGAATAGCCTGCCTCACCATCATGTTATCCTCAACCCTTCTTGAAAAGAAGTGAGCAGGCATAGTCTTGTCATTCTTCCTGGCTAGCTTCTTGAGTTGCCTGGGTCACTCATTAAACCCAGGTCATCTGGTCTGTAGTCTGACCATTATTCCTGTATGCCAGCAGATCGGGCTAATAACAACACATTTGTATTACAATGCAGGAAATACAAAAGTGGTAGGGAGTTATCTGCAACAGTATACCTAGATATATTAAGGAGCAGATTAAAAGCATTCATTGTCATTAACTTGATAAGACACACATACATTGGAACACTTAATCTCTTCAAGTTATGACATTACAGTGGCAGGTCGGTAAAGACACAACAGAAGAAAAATGAGGAATGCTATAAAACTATTGGTTAACAAGAGATGAATATTCCATAATAGAACTATATGGGGTGATTAATGAGGCTTGAGTCTTTAAGAGCCTAAATCATGAATATAGAGCATAGCAATACAACTTCTAGCATAGAGCTGTGAGAAAGATGAACAAAGTGCCTGTGAAGAGAAGTATGCAGCAGCTAACAGCCCTATAAACAAATGTTCATAAATAACACCATTTTCAATGTGAGTATACAGTTGTAGCTGCAGTTTTGCCTGCTGTTACGCATGGGATAAGGCCATAATTTAATTTCACTGAGCTAAAATAATAGCACATACACCATCAGATCCCATGATGCCTTATGCTTGGGTGTAGCACATTACCTTGGACAGTTATACTATACAAGGTTTTGTAAAAAGCCTTTATGACTGCACAAATGAGAAACTGTAGAGGCCTACCCCTGTTTAAAAAGAAAGCTTCTGCTCCTTGCTACACCACAATACTTTGAAAATATACATCAGCATAGGGCATAGCAAGTTAACGTATACTTAAACACGATGGTTTTCTCCATTGAAGTCTATGGGCATTACATAGGGAAAGCCCATGTGTCTTCAGTAACACTTTTGACATACAGGAGACCATTGCAGACTACTGAGGAAGCATTTCTGTGTCTTGGGTGATGGGTGCATCTGTGCAGTAGCATCTGACATGAGGTCATCAGAGATGATTTTTCCCTGAAATATAAAGCTGTCTGAAGGATGTGGCATAAATATGGGCACAAATAGCATGCCACCTGTGTGTTACCAGCTTTAATGCTTCAGGTATTTCAGTGTTTTTGCTGTGATGACTGCAGCAGTAAAGTCTAACAATACATCATTCAGAAATCTCTCTGTTCTTGGGTGTATTTAATCTAACCACTTCTCTAAAAGTTAAAATTACTTATGTTTGCATTGTTATGCAACAGCATCAACATTTTTGTTGGTTTCTTGGTATCATTTATTTGTCTATTTATTTGTGTATGTAAGTCTGTACATATGTATCTATGAATTTGTCTTTTTTTTTTTACAGTTATCCTACTGTCTTGCCCAGTTCTTTAAAGAAAGATGATTTCAAATTCCAAGAGAGTAGCTGCAGTGTGCCACTGATTAGTCTGGCAGGATAGCAAAGATTTTTTCCTCAGGACTATATTTCTTCTTTGCTATAAACACCTGTAAGTGATCTCTTGTGCTTCCATACAACTATTTTAAATCATATCGAAAACCAACACAACACTCTGCTGAATAGTAAACTTTTATCATCAAAACGAGGTCTCAGAAAGTTCACCTTGCTACAAGCAGCTCTTAGATGCAAGCAATGTCTCTGTGGTTTCTCACATTTACTTACTTATAATTTACATACAGTCTAATTTCCCTATTTCTACCCTTTAACAATGTCTCATAAGCATAAGCTGGTTAAAAAACTTAAATGTATAAAAATAAATTGTAAAATACTAACCTAGATCAATACAGCCACTAACACCAACAAGGGATGCTGCCGTGTGATACAAAGGAAGTGTGATATATATCACATCGTCTTTATTGGCATCAAACATCCACAATGCTTTACAGCATTTCAAAACCTGAAAATGACTAATGATTGCAGGCTTTGGTAGACCTGAAAGAAAAGTTAAATACATTTACTGACTGTGATGTTAATTTAATTCTAAGTATTTTCTAATACATGACTGAAAATACCAAGGTTCAAAAATGAGTGGAGAGTTGGAATTTATTAATAAATAAACCAACACAGCTGCTGTAACATACAGTTTCCCATGCATCAGAAACTACTCTGCATTTTAAAATTTACAGAACACTTAAAATACATGAGAATGATAACAGCTTATTGCTAGGTTTAAAATTACAAATGCAACACCAGCCTCAGCCATTTCAATGCTAATACAAAATATGCATTTATGAGTGGTAAGGCATGATCAATTGTACCCATTGCATATGCTGTCACATACCCAAAATACTACAAGACATAAGTTTTAAAGGTGAATACAGTACAGTACTTGTGAAATGGTAAGCATTTCTTACAGGTGTTATAACAGCTTCACTGCAGTTGTAAAATTGGTATAATTTTATTTACTGTGATGTTTATATTAAGCAGTTTAAATTACAAATGCATTTCTTATTATATTTTTTACTTGAATCCCAACTTCTCTTCTGACCTCGTGTGTCAAATGATTTACATATAGCTTCCACAACTTCCATTACTATACCAGCTTTTTTTCTCTAGGGCCGGGATACTTTGTGTGTGTGTGTGTGTATGTATGTGTGTGTGTGTGTGTGTGTGTGTGTGTGTGTGTGTGTGTGTGTGTGTGTGTGTGTGTGTGTGCCATTAACAGTGAGGTAAACTCCCACAAAAACTTACAACCCTATCCCAGCTCTAATGCGCAGTCCCTTTGTATTCTATTGAGGCATAATACAGCTCTTCCACAAAAGGGGAAAACTTGTTTTGAGCACCAGGATATACTTTCCTCAAGATGTTATACTTGACTGCCATGTTAATGACATTACCAAGGAAAATGGGTACACTGTATGCCTTTCACCACAATGCTACAAACAGTCAAAGCATTTCCATTACCACGAAGAATGTACCTTCTTAACTCTGATACATGTTCTACACTTTAAAACGTCATCGTATAAGGTAATCATGTACTTAGAGTTCATTTGCATACTTGACGTTGAGAAAGTTACTTCACCAGACACTGATCTTCAGTCTCTGTGTAAAAAAATGGTCGTATGTAGTATATTTACCCAGCTAACAAAGAAAAAAGATAACAAAAAATCCTTACAGTAAAGTGAAATCATTCTGACAGAGCTCTAAAATGACCTTTCTTCTATCTTTTGCTTCCCTCTCTCCACGCCTGTGTCATTTAATCTGTCCTGTGACTTTCTCCTCCATTTTGATGTGCATAGATTTATACTGTCCTTCATTTCTAGCTCCCCTATCTTTCTTCTGTTTGCTTTACATCCATCTTGGAGCAGGTATCCCCAGTGCACATTACAGCACTCTACTCCTTACAGGTCAAAGCTGTAATGCATGTTAATTGCATCAAAAGCACAAGTATTGCATACTATACTAACCTCTTCCATATCAGCCACAGCAAGTTCTGTTATTACTTGGACATCTTAATATGGTTGACAAGAGGTATTCTCTGCTGCATTTAACTTGCTCATACATCTGCTGAAGCCCTTGCACTACTGAATTCTCCAAGTGCTGCATCTGGAGAAAGATTTGTTTCATAAGAATCATTTCAGTCAATGCCTGCACCCTTGCGAACAAGTCATGCATTTCAAGTTTGGTTTGATTTGTACAAACCTCGTACAGGCCTAGTGGAATATTACATTTTCATCTATCAAAACTATCACAGATGAGTGGGAAGTATATATTTCTGACAGGTTCCACACAGGTAGAATGTTTCTGTCTTGTTAAAAGTTGAATCCATGAATCTGTGTTACTTTCTGTTCCAATTCTGCCACTTTGAAGTCAGCATTATATCTTAGTATATTTCTCAGCAAACAAAACACAAAATCCCTTTCGTAAGGATGCATCTTCTTTTAACCTGAGATGGTGCATAGCTCTCTTGGGAATACGGTCAACTGGCTCTATCTTAATTTACCACTAACAGTCTACCTATTTATATGTTTAAATAACTGCTTGCAAAGTAGTTTCTCAAACATCTTGGTTGTGGAACAGGGGTTGGATATATGATAATAGTCCATTATGTTAGTAGGGGTTGAGCACTTTTGTAATGGAATTATGATGAAAGGTTTAAAAGCAGAGGGTAAAAGTGGTTTAGTTATTGTTTTCTGCTGAAGTCTAAGTAAAGTAGGATGATGTCTGCTTAATCTGACTCTTGCGGAGTTTAATTTAATTAGCAGGAACTTGGTTTCCTTTACTAATATGGCTGAGGAGTGAAGTGCACTGGCAATGGAGGCAATGTGAGTTTAATTTAATTAGCAGGAACTTGGTTTCCTTTACTAATATGGCTGAGGAGTGAAGTGTACTGGCAATGGAGGCAATGGGCTAAAGCTGTGGTGTGGGACTGACATCTTGTGTTTGGAAAGTAGATGTGGCAGAAGGGAATTTTTCTGTATTGTCTTTTAAAGAGAAGAGAAGAAACTATCTGTAGTTCTTGGTGAGATTTAATCTGGTAGTTGTTTTTTAGAAGAAGTTGTACTGCTGCTGAGTTGTCATAATACCTGTTTAATTTCTTTCCAGAATAGGTTGGCTTAGAGGTTAATGAGATTTGTTTTTGTCGTAGGTGTAATGCATTGGTGGCTATTCTTACAGCATTTCTAAAATTCAAGAAAGAATCATGCAGCTATTGAGTCAGTGGATCCTATTTCCAGGTTATCTAGGCACTGCCTCTTAAATTAATTTCTTTTTGTTGTCATTGGAAAGCCAAGGGTAAAACTTTGCTCTAAGTCTAGGCTGTGTCAGAGGGAAAAGGGTGACCTAAATGTTTGATAATGAAGATAAATTGAGAGCCAAGAAAAGGTCAGACTGGGAAAACAGTATGCTCCAGCAAACTGCATCAAGGTCAGAGCCGATCAATGTTTGTTTTTGATGGGGGAAGGGTCTTTCAATTATTATCATGGGTGGCCTTCATTGTCCTTGAAGACCTAATGGAAATGACTGGGCTAATAGGCAACATGTTGATATTTACACATCTATGGCATATATTGGTAAATAGCAGATCAAGGGTAGGGCTGCTACCTGATGGTCTGTTGGGTCTAATTAAGAATCTGACTATTTGTTCTAGATTAAAACCCTATAACATGTTTTCAAGTTGGTTAGCATTGATGCTGGTGGTGTGTACAATGAAGTCACCAAGAATAATACTTCTTTTGGGGATACCTTTGGAGAATATACTGTGAATAATTAGTTACATTTGTGCAATAGTGGAGTGGGGAGCTAGAATGTATACTGAACCAAATAGATATGAGTGTTTTTTGCCACCTATGGTAATATGTGTTTTGACACAGTTGGGACTTTCGACATCACTGGGATAGGCTAGCACACTATAATATTTATACAGGAATAGTATTTACTCATCAGCATGGTACCACCTTAACACATTTTGTTAGCTTTATGCTCAAAAAATGTAGAAGTTAGTTGTTTTGGTGGCATAGAGGGAAAAAGCCCTAACTAAAGCCCAGCCAACCAGGGTTCAATTAGCAACTCGGGTGGCTGATGGAATGACAGGAAGGGATAAGCGTACCTGTCATTTGAGGAGAGAACTTGCTGGTGATGCTCCCAGAGGTGAGCTGTTGTCCAAAGAGGGGAGTTGCCTCAGATGTAACTAGCAAGCGTGGGAGTGGAGGAGAAGGGAAAAGTGGATAGAACATTTAAAATAAAATAAAAAAAAACAATGTTCAGAAGTATTAAAGGCTGAGCTCCCATGACACCTTTAAGATCCATGACCTGCCCCTGTAACACCACAGTAGGTCTGGGGGGAGTAGGAAGATGGTGGTAGACCAGGAATGGATGTGTGGCACTGTAAGCTGGGCTGTATAATTGAGGTCTGAGGGTATCAAAAAAATAAAAACATAGGATTGTTGTTAGATATGTAAAATTAAGGACTTAAGCCATCCTTTGTCCAAATTTCAGTTATAACTAAAATATGTGTTTCTTCAGTTATCAGCCAAGCCTCAAACACAGCCCATTTATTATTAAAGCTGAATGCATAAGTTGAGAGGTCCAGGTTTAGAGTAAATGTCCCCTGAAAGAAAGATCCTAGAAATCAGATAAAAAGATTAGCTGGTAGGTTTTTGAATCGCCCTCTATGGTAGAAATTAATTCTGCATTAAGTAGGTTTGGATGAGGTATTGTTTTTATTTATTTAGGTTTGCAACTTTTGCATAGCCAGGGTGTGGCTACACAAATATGAGAGTCAGACGACTGACTTAGTTTAGTGCAAGTTAGGTGGTTAGTAGGAAATGGAAGTTTGAAGAAGGAACATCTAAGGTTGAGAGATAGAGTCAGACTGAGAACAGACATGTAAAGAAAAAATGCATAAAATTTGAAAGATAAGGGGCAGAAAACTAAAAGGGTAGCTAAGACTGCAGGGAAAAAAGGAGGTAATGACAGAAAATGAGGAAATGATAAGATCAGCAGATAATTCAACTAGTGAAATAGAAAAGGAGAGTAGGAATAGCTAGCAAGGTAGAAGGGGAGGGGAGGAAAGGATAGTGATACAATTTATCTGCTACTTAGACTCACCTCAGCCTATCTGCCACCAAGGATGAGAGAAGGGAGAGTGAAAGGTATACCTATCAATGAGTGTGAAAGGTATACCTATCTGCAACCTAGGCTTAAAGAAATGTTAACTATGTCTGTACCTAAGCTGAGAGTGGAGTAAATGAGAAAGGCCTTTCTATTTTGAAAGGAGTCCAAACAAGGTAATGTAGTCATAACTATTAATCTGCACAGCAGAATCATCCTTATTGCAGTGGGACACAAGTGCCCTATACCACTTGTCAGGAAAAGTGCCCTGGGATATAGAGTAAACAAATGTGGAATAATTCACACGAAATAGCCCATTGATCACTTCAAGACTGCAAACCAGTGCCTTCAATGTTAATAACCAGTCTAGTTTTTAAATACTTTATAATAACCTATACCTGTTAAGGGCAAATACAGAAAAAGAATAAAACTACTAGCTGGAAAACATTTAAAGAAAGGGATGGTCTAAGCTGTTAGAATTATAATTAAATCCATCTGTAATTTTAGAAACATCAGTAATGATCTGATCATACAAGTTTAGACAAATCAGATATCTACACTCTCACCTTTCCAGCATCATGTTAACAGCATGCTCACTTTATGTAATATTTTATTCTTAAAGACAGTGAGTTGGGAATTTCAATAATTCTGCTTCTGATTGTCTTACCTTTCCCATATTTCTAGCTAATATAAACTCTTGCCATGTAGATCAGACTTGTTTTTGTTGCACTTACTTCTGATACAGTTAGTTTTTCTATTTAACTAGATTTTATAGTTCTCTATCAAACTAGGTATTTATTGCTTATTATAACCCACTGCAGGTTTCAATGGAGCAAAGAACTCAAGAGCAAACATTACATTTAAGAATTAACAATTTTTCTTTAAATGTATAGGCAAATAATCTCAAAAATCAAGAACTGACAAGTAATCACATGCATTATTACGATGACATTTTTATTAAAAAAAATCTCAATATAGCATTAGCAGAAATATCAAGACACAATACATCAATACAAAAAAAACTCTGAAGATGATCAGTAGCAGAGGTTGATCACGGTAGGAGACTGCTGGGTTGTAGTCATTACTAAATGGATTTTTACTTATTTGTTTTAATTTCTTTTTTTTCTAACTTGCATCAAACAGTTGACTTCGTTATTCAGGAAACAGAAACCATGCATCTGCATACTCTGCATGCTCAGAGTTTTGATTTCTAAAACAAAGTTCAGTTGCTATGTTGGAGCACTTGGGTGTAGTTCTCCATTGTAAATAAAGTGATAACACCTTACTAGCCATCCTCCTCTTAGATCTCAGATAGAAACTGAGCTTTAATGAAGACGACTTGGGCTATTAGAGAAAACAGCAAGCAACCATTTCCCACTGACTCAGGCTGCTTGAGGTTACTGATGTCCAAGGAACTCTGAAAACCAAAAGTAAAGAATGTTTCACTTGTTATAGCTGGGCAGAGCAAGCTGCAAGGATGGGAAAATATAACTTTTAATTAAACAATAATCATGAGTGCTGTGTAATCTGTGTTTGTGACAAATGTATTATCTTTTGAACAGACACTACCAACTATCCTGTAGGATGGTATTTTTTTATAGATATGAGTTGAGTTAATGGTGTGTGTGTGTGTGTGTGTGTGTGTGTGTGTGTATGTATATATATATATATATATATATATATATATATATATATATATATATATATATATATATATATGTGTGTGTGATGTGTATGTTTGGTGGTATGTGGAGGAGGATTTGCAATGGATTAAATTATGTGTAACAGCAATAAGTTCTAATATGTTACTGTAGTTATTTATGCATTTATTCAATTATATGATTGGAATCAGATATCTGGGCTTTACAGTCTACATTGGCAGTAATTGGTACAGCTGTGTGCATGTGTGTGTGTTTGTGCGGGTTTATATGTGTGTGTGCACATGCACGAATGAGGGCTGCATGGGTTGCACAATATGCATTTGACAGCAACAAACTAATAAACTACTGTGTCTATTATTTATGTATTCATTCACACTCAGGCATCATAGATGTGCACAGTTAATAAAGTGGTTGCAATTATGTATGTGGCTATTATTTATGCATTTATTTTATTTGATCATAATCAGGCATGTAAGGTGTTACAGCCAATAAAGTGGCTGTAATTGGTGGGCACGTCAGAGAGAGAGAGAGAGAGAGAGAGAGAGAGAGTGTGTGTGTGTGTGTGTGTGTGTGTGTGTGTGTGTGTGTGTGTGTGTGTGTGTGTCTGCATTTATGTCTATGCATCTGTATGTGTCTATGTCTCTTTGTATCTGTCTTGTGCTGTACAGTTGAAATGGCTTGAACTGTTTATGTCTGACAGCAATGACCTGAAATGCATTACTGTGGCCAGTTTTATGCACTTATTAATTAAGTTAATCAGAACAAGACAACTGAGATGCATGCTGTCTTTACAGGTTTTTGTAATCTGCCTTCCAGCTGTCCATCAAGCATCCTCTGGCAGCCCATTTGGCCTTTTCATTCTGCAAGGGATGAAAGTCATGCAGCCCATTTACTCTCTTAGGGGCAAGGGGTGAGTGAACTGAGAGTGACACTGTCATCCCCTCAGGGACCAGCAGTTTCTCTTTGTGAGCCTAACTCTCTATGCATGACCAGTATGCATCTTTCTGGGAGGACATGCAAAGGACATAGTGCAGGACTGTCCCTCATTTCTATGGGTTAAATAAGCTCACAAACAATCCCATGTCCTGGACTGGGCACAATATGCATTTTTCTCTAGTCTCTACTGAGGCACTTACTGCATTTTCTTTGCCTGAACATGTACCCCTCTTTGTGACAGAGGTGACAAGGCTTGGCCCATTCAGTCCTCTCACTATGACACTATTCTGTTGAGTTTCTACTGCTGAAATACATTTATTCACAGTATTGCTCCAACATAGAGCAGATTTATCACTGGGCTCTAGCTGCTGCATTAAGTCCATCGAAACGTCATTCTCTATACCTCCTGACACAAGGATGATACTTTTTTCTAGTGTGATCTCATTGGTCAGCATCACATTTCATTTGTGTTTTCTAGTATCTCATTTTCCCCTTTCACACTTTCCTCCAACATTGAATCCTTCCTTTAAGCCTTCATCAGCCTGGAAGTGAAAAAAAAATGGATTGAAGACAGAAGGGGAATTCCTTAAGTACCTTGTCACATTTCTCCTTGGCAGTATGAATACCACCTTGGGTCTCCCCCGTAAAAAGGCCAAAGCCCCCAATGTGACTAATTCAGTCAACAAACAAACAAAATTAAAGATATGTATTTGTGATGCATTCAAACTCCCCTGATCCACAGTCAAAGTGCATTTCCTTTTAGAACTGGCCTATGTGTGGTCCACATGTCTGTCCATCCTTTACATGGCCATTTACCTTACTGGATGCTGATTTATTTATTTAATTTGTTAACTGGATAAGTGAGCTGGTCGATTTACCCTTTTTAGTCATCACCCAGACCAGAAGGCCAAGAAATTGAAACAGCAGCAGTTTACATAATTTACAGTTGAGTCAGGTAGTATAACTACAATGATAGGGCTGGACAATGAATTGTAAGGCTGGACAATGAATTGTATGTACACATAAGGCAGAGAACAATAACTACAAAAGTTTGCCTAGTTTACATGGGAAATAGATTATATAGCATTACTTACAAAACTGTATATGCACAGAGTGAAAATGAAATATGCAACCCATTGCTTGTAATATAAGTTAAAGGAGAACTGCACCCACAGACCCAAAAAAACATGTTTACTTCATCATGGTTTGGTGTTTCCTACATTTTAACACCACTCTGGGACTAGTTAAAGGTTTTTAAATATTTTTATACATACTTTCGGAGTCTGACCACATGGAATCCAGCATCTTGAAGTGATCCTGATTGTTTAGTCTGCCTCTAAGTATCCCACAATGCAGTGTTCGTCTGTAAAAAATTACACAGGCCTCTTTTTTGCTAAATCTCCTGTCACTGCATTCATTACATGCATACACTGCTGTCTTTCAGTCAGTTAATTTTAAGTAACATTCCATGCCATTCAAAGACTACTTACAACACAAATAGTGCAAATGCAATAGAACAGCCTTCAAAGTGCTTTTTACTGCTGCTTTTTTTCAGAATGGCTAAACTGCAGTCTTTTGTGAAGCCTGAATTATACTATTTCAACTCATCTCCCATCCCCTTCACACCTAACTTCCCTAGCTGTCAAAGTGCGAAGGGTAATTTGAACTGTTACCTGCTGTGATTGACAACACACAGCAGGAGACTTGGCTCATGTACTGTTTTCCTGTTCTAGCCTTTACTTTCTGTATGGGTAGGGGAAGGACCAGGAAGCTGTGACATCACAGCATGTGTGGGTTTTTAGGACGGTTGTAGTGATGTCAGTTTGGGGAGGGAATTGGCCAGAAAGCTACCTCTATTCATTGGCCTTGATAACATCAATGAATGTCTGAACCTCACCTTACAACTTGAGAAATTCCATACCATTTTTCCAGTCTCCATACATTTAATCTTTTATCAAGTTCTGTCACTGTGACTGCAGCAAGCTGTTCCAGGGCGGGGTAAAAGTTTTTTGAAAGTGAGCCAATCACAGTACAGTAAGTAAGGTACTGTTCTAGTGGAGAGAAACAGCTGATTTAAAATATTTTAAATGATGTATTGTTGTTAATTCATAGCAGTGACTGTAAAGAGGGAGAAAAAGGACAGAGAAGTTGAGCATTTAATAACAGAATCCTGTTGTTGTCCTTTAAATAGCATATATGTAAGTGACAGTACTACACCTTATGAAGCAGCATGCAGATACAGAACCTCAGTGGCCCATCAAGCAGGCCCCATATAGTGTGCCTGAGTGAGTTAAGGAGACTCAGAGAAATGCTGGATCTGGAGGCAATCCAGTAGTCCAATAGTTTATTTCTGTTTTAACATGTCTTATGACAAAATAAAAGCTAATAAATAAACATATATTTTATTTCTCAGAAGCAGTATATGCATCTGATGGATCCTTATCAGCTGATCAGATTTTCAGAAACTCAAAATTCATATCGGCGAGATATGTGTGAATTTCTGAAAACCCGAAGCTTCTGAATGGAGATTGCAGTACAGTGAGGATTAGGAAATTTCCCATTTTCCTCTATGCAGTGCCATGTCAGAGTTGGTATATATAATTAGCAGGGTGTGGGGGGGGTGCAGGGGAGCTTGCTCCCCTGCAAAACTGTAAAAAAAAGACAGATTGTTTTTTAATGTTCGAGTTTTCAGAAATGCGATCATACTATCTCGCGGTTATGAATTTTGAGTTTCTGAAAACTCAATCAACTGACATAGATCAATACCGGATACCTAGTTTGAAATAGTCTTTACTCCAGAAAGCCAGCAGGGAGATGGTTGGGGTGGTAGAAGGGGGGAGTTGGCACAGCTGAGCAGTCCAAACCACAGTGGTCCATATTGGGCCACTCAATTGCTAAGGCTGGGCCTGCACCAAGTAGCAAATTTTTACCTAAGTTGTGACTTTGTCAACTACAGACTGAACATGTTCTTTGAAGGAGAAGGTATTATTGCACTGTAAACCTAGATATTTGCACTTTGAAGCCTTCTGCACTAGAATTCATTGTGGATCACTAGACTGGTTAGTGGAATAATGGTAGACTGTTGTGTCATATCCACACAGAAGACCGTACAGTGAAGTACATGTCATGTTTAATATTCATTTGCAGGACATGCCACAGGTTTATGTGACGGGGGACTTATGAAAGTACAGATGGTTATGGAAGTATGCACCACAGCTATTGTTAATTACACTTCATGGGTCTTAGCTTCTACCTACCATTATGTATTCTGCCATTTTTTTGGAGTGGCATCACTTAATTCTTTGCCTGCCACATCTATTTGTTCACACTGTCACTCTTCATCTGCCTTAAGAGATTTGTTGCTCTACAAGCATTTTCTATTCTTTTTGTTTGTTAATACGTTTTAGTCAATCTCTGCACTAGAGTCACAATAACAAAATAAAAGAAAAACGTTACTAATACAACAAAAATATTACTGTAAATAGGCAGTGGGTACCACACCTGACTAAACAACTAAATCAATCCATCAATCAATCAAATAAAGGCCTGCAGTCATCTACAATATGTATAAAAAAAGAAATCCGAAATGAATAAACAAAGAAACATGTACAAAAAGAAACCAAACCGAATTAAAAAGAAACAAGGTTAAGGCTAATTGCAGACTAGCCCAGGTGCAATCTGTTCATAACTCCCCTCAAGGACAGATCATCAGTAAAGGGTGACAACACAGTTACTTGCAAACACACATAAAATATCAGTACATGAAGAAAAAATGAGACACTTGGAGTCTCCTAGATCGAACAAAGATTAGAATGCACAAAAAATAAAAATATGTAAAGTCCCAAAGCCCACACAAAGCAAAATTGCTAATAAACATGCAAAGGCACTCTACTATTTTCACTGCTGTGACAACCAGAGGATACCACTCCAGATTTCTGGCTGTCCTAACACTGGTACCATAATCCAGCGAGTGTAAACAGCAAGGGAATTAAATAGTACAACTCCCTTCCAACTTGCAACTTTTGGTGTAATATTATGTCTCTGGTCCTTCTGTTTTGCTTAACAAACAAAGATGGAAATGACTGAGAATTAACAGTTATATTTCTTAGAAGCTAGTAAATTTAAGTGATCTATTTCACTTTGTTGACTTTTTAAACAGTTGAAACTCACATGGTTGAGACCATATGATTGACGATTCAAAATATTGAAAAACTACAGAAAACATGCCCCTCAAAACCATTTTGTCGATGTTGTAGAAGGGGTCTAGATCCCAGAGTATTGTTTATGCCATTTGACTTGTTGATGTGCTGTAAGTCCATCAATATTGGGTCAAAGGATGCCTTATATACCAGGCACACGTCAATTTTAGCAGTCTGTAGGATTCTGAGTGTAGTGACAGAGCTTTGAGTCAGTCCATTTAGGACATAATAATTAAGTCTTGTGTCCTTTTAGTAAGGTATTTCTGTGGGGGTTTCTGTTGTTGCATGCCAAAGGGGGCATTATACTTAATAACTAATAATTCACAGGGCGCAATTCCAGAACAATAAAGGCCGTCTTCCACAAAAATATTGTATTGTAGAGTCCGTTACACTGATATTCCAAAATTTGATTCCAAGATATATAATTAAACACATTTATTAAAATAAAAACAATAAAATTAAGCACAGATTAAGCACTTTCATCTCTCCACGAAGACTTCATCAGAATCATCTAATAAATGTTCTAAAACCATTTTATACCTTTACACTCTGTGATTGGCTGGCCATTTGATACTTCAATTGTTTAATTTACAAAAAACCTTTCAGTGTTTCGCATCAAGCATTCTAAACCTTTTAGTTACTTTGTTGTAAAAAATTCCATACATTTATATGTTGCAAGAATATACATAGGCATTACAAGGTATTTTAATCACAATCTACACTATTAATAAAAAACATTTAAAAAACATTTAAAACATTTAAAAAAGTTTTATATTCCATCAATAGAGCATTATAAAAATAGACTTGTGAGATATGTTTTTATATAAAGAACTATACCAAAAATAACTACCAAAAATAACTGTATGACCAAATTAATCTTGGTAAAGCCCTGAAACTATTGTTATTGTATTGATTTATCTTATTTACTTTTTATATTATGCTTTTTAGGATCTTCTGAAAGCAGTTTCAGGGCTGGGGTAACAGAAATATGGTCCTTCATGCCTTTCCCACTACATGCATCCAGCCTGAGTTGCCATATCATTTCTTTAAATTCTAACATAGTTTCCCAGTCACCTCCTCTTTCAAAATATTCAACCTCCTCAAGTACCCAAAAGTTAAAATCAGCTTCTTTACATGTCAATGTGTGTCTATACAAAGCATTATTTTCATTTTTCTCATTTATATCTCTTTGATGCTCATATATTCGTACTCTTAAATGACGTTCAGTTTTTCCTATATAGTACCCCCAGCAGGCTTTACAATATGCCAAACAAACAACACCCTTAGAGTAGCACCTATTATATCTTTTTACTCTTAAAGTCATGTCCAAACTTGGAATCCTTACTTCTTTTAACCCTGCTATAAAGGGGCATTGTGTGCATCTCCCACACTTGAAGGTGCCATATTTCAAACTTGTTCCACCTACACATACTTTCTTTTTCATCTCTAAAATATTTTTCAAATTTTTATTTCCTCTGAAACTATCTCTCAAAGTGTTCTGGAAAACATTCACTGTTGGTATCCTGCTAAACATCCCCCAAATGTCATTTAGACACTTCTTTAACCATCCCATTCCATTATAATAGGTCAGTGTTAAGTATGGTAGCTGTACCGTACTGTTTTCATTATTGACATTTCCTTTTCCCCTCCTATTATTTCTTTACTGGTTAGTAGTGGTACATATACAGTTCCCCATCTCTGTATAACAAATTCTTTGATGGGGTCTATTAACTCATCTGGGTACCTTCTTTCTTTAAACATCCTTTGCACGTTTCCTATTTCTTCTATAAATTCATTTCTGTCAGATGTCACCCTAGCTATTCTTATCATCTGACCCTTTACTATGTTCATTTTAAAATAAGGATGATCACTCTCATAGTGAAGGTATGAGTTTGAATGACATTCCTTTCTGTAGATACTGGACTTATAAGTATTGTTACTATGGTCTTTCCGTAATCTAACGTCTAAGTAATGTGTTTCTTCTTTGCCAATCTCATATGTAAATTGTAAAAACCTAGAACTGTGATTAATGAAATACATAAATTCACTAATCATTTCATTTGGACCATCCCAAAGGATGAAAATATCGTCCAAAAAAACGATAATATCCTTTTATGTATTGGTAATATAAGGACTTAAATATATATTGTTGTTCCCAATACAAAATAATAATGTTAGCATAAATTGGAGCTCAGGCTGACCCCATAGCCACCCCATCCTTTTGGTTGCATAGGTCACCCTGAAAAAAGATGCAATTGTATTTCAACACCAATTCCATGCTTTCCAAAACAAGTTTAAACTCATCAGCTGTTAGAAACCCCATTTCTATTAACATTTTTTCATCCCATAGTAACCCTTCAGTATGAGGTATAACAGAAAATAAGTCCTTAACATCTATGGTAATAATACTAATTGTATCTATATATGGGCTCTTTCCAATTTTATTCAAAAAGTCCCAAGAATCCACTAATATGTGTGGATAATTAACATGAAACTCCTTTAATTTTGTGTCCACATATATAGCAAGCGGTTGCGTTTTTGATCCTTGTGAGGAAACAATAGGTCTCATGGGTGGGTTATCAAGTGCTTTATGCATCTTGGGAATGCCAAAAATGGCTGGTATAACTGGTTTGGGAGCTTTTAAAAAATTATATAAACTAACATCTATCAGTCCTTGTAATAGATTATCCTCTAGAATAAAATCTATTTTCTTATATGAAATATTAACCTCATTCCTTGAAACCAAAGCATAACGGTAATCTTTACATAATATTCCCATCATTCTATTGGTATAGTCCCATTGATCCATAAGTACAACTCCTCCCTCTTTATCTTGTCTGGTTTCATTACACTAATTTTTTTCATTTTCACTCAATTCTTTAAATAATTTACCTTCTTCTATAGTGTCAAATTCGCCTGAAATTTCTTTTCTTTTTTGCATTCTTTTCTTACCATACTAACAACACAACTTTCAAAATTTTGTATATCTTGATGTAGGGGAGGGTTTTAGGTACTCCTCTTTTTTATCAAATGAATAGACGGGGGGATATGATAAAAGAGAGGAGTACCTACAACCCTCCCCTACAAAATGGTTATCTTTTTATGTGGGCATGGCCAATAGATCACTTAAGGATCATATTCGCAAGCATCTAAGCAATATAAGATTGGATGCTAAACATAATGCTTTAGCTCAGCACATTAAGAAGTATAAAGATCATACTTTTCTGTTTACTGTTTTATGGATACAGGAAGCAGACAGAAGAGGTGGTGATTTCATAAATAGGACTGAGATAACTGAATCCTATTGGATAGCTGATCTGCAGGCTGATAAGCCTCCTGTCTTGAATGGGGTGGTACCATTCAAGCCGATTCTGAAGGGGCGTAGACTCTAATGGATTTTGATTGGATATTTATTTTTAAATGTGAATTCTAATGCATGGCTCCGAAGAAGGGATAATTCCTAAAAGTGCTTATCCATTTCTGTGTTACTTATTTCTACTTTTTATTCGTTTTAGTGCTTGTATTAAAGCTATCGTTTTTTGCATTACAGAGTGGTGGTCTACGTGGCTTTATTTGTAACAGTTAATAGAAGTAGAAAGATTATACTAACATCAAAAATAAAGGGAACTGAAATTAAAGAAGCAATGTGAAACCAGAATACAGGGAAAATTGGAAGTGATGGAATTCCAATAGAATTATTAAAGAAGAAACAGGAAATAATAAAAGTCTAGTCAGAGTATTTTTATCACTATTTTTGCTTGGTGGAGATGTATCCTTGACTTGAAAAGAAAAAATAGTGGTATTTATATCGAAACAGGGGAAAAATCTTCTTGATTCAGGGTCATGCAGACCCATTTTGAATCTGAATCATGACTACAAAGTGTTTATGATGAGTTTCGCAAAAAATATTGCCAGGGATAATAGACATCGATCAGTGTGGATTTCCAGAAATTAGGCCAACATATGACAACATTGACATAACCCTTATGATTCAAAAGGGTGCAATGGGCAATAATATATTAAGTCTGGATTCCAAAAATAATTTATTGGCATTTATTTGCATTTTGATGGAGTAAATCGAGAATTTATGAAGATAATTTTGGGGAATATGGGTTTCCAAAAGCATGGACAGCATTAATATTTAATATCTATAAAGGAGCTCAAGTTAGGGTGGATAATGTTTATTCTTACAGGAGGACAGGGTGTCTGTTTTCATCATCTTTGCTTGGTATTTGGATCCATTTGGCACAGACATAAGACAATCAAACATAAGTGGATATAAATGGAGAAATACTAACGGGAAAACAGCCATTTGTGTGGATGACATAAGATTATATGCTATAAGTCTACAGCATGTTAAAAATACATTTGATATACTGAAATATTTTACTAGCATAGCAGGATATGAAAAAAATAAAACCAAAAAAGGCTTCAGCAATAAATTATATGAATTGGTAAAAAAGTTCCCTATTTTGGGATCATGAGAAGATAAGGTACCTGTGAATTTGGTTAAAATGGGGTGTTAAGCAGCTAAACACATGTGAGATGGAATTGCTGAAAACATAAGTAAAAAAATACTAGGGAAATTTGTTATTTATGGACATTGACAGAAAGATACAAGTAATTAAATATTTTCAGTCCTGTTGGTTCTTTATGTAGGACAGACTTATATTTCTCAACCAAGAGACTAGCTAGGGAAGAATATAAATAAGGAAATAAGAAGTTATGTACTCACCATAACGTTCCATCTGAGTAGGTAGACTTCATTTGTCTGCAACCTTTGGGATTCGGATCCGACCTCAGATCCGAGCCGGCAATCTTTCATAGCTTAGATCCGAGCTCCTAGCTCCTCCCCTTCATCCATAATCCCCTGCCATCCCTGACTGACCTCAGATCAAGTTTGCCCATAACCAATAAGGCTGAAAAGGAAACTAACTACCTTCCTTAAAGGGCAGAGTAAAAACATCTGGCCAAATAACATCCGAAGGTCAGGGGGAAGGAGGGTGGGACGGTTGCAGACAAATTAAGTCTACCTACTCAGATGGAACGTTATGGTGAGTGCATAACTTCTTAATCTGGAGTAGTTAACTTCATTTGTCAGCAACCTTTGGGACAGAGTCCCCAGCTACCTGTACCTTGGGCGGCCTTCATGGAAGGATGTTCCAGAGCACTGCAGAGCCAAAGGATGCTCTCCCTCTAGAAATAATATCCAATTTATAATGGTTGATGAAGGTATGCAGTGAAGCCCAAGTGGCTGCTGAGCAAATATCATCCAGGGGTACTCTAGACCGAAAGGCAGCAGAAGTAGACATGGACCGAGTAGAGTAGGCACGGACTCCCTGAGGTGCGGGCCTGCCAGAACTTTCGTAAGCCAAAAGGATGCATTGTGAAATCCACCTCGACAAGCTGACCTTCGACACAGATTTACCTAAATTAAATTTGGCAAAGGAGACTAACAACTGGTCGGATTGTCTGTGACCAGCCGTCCTATGAATGTAAAAACGCAGCTGTCTATGCACATCTAAAGAATGTAGTTTATATTCTCTTTTGTTCTGGTATTCAGGAAAGAAAACTGGCAGATTAATGGATTGGTTAATATTTGCCTCGGAGGCAATCTTAGGAAGGAATGAGGGATTGGTCCTGAGGTAAACCCTATCCTTGTGGAAGGTCAAGTAAGGAGGTTTTACACATAGGGCTTGAAGTTCAGAAACCCTTCTAGCTGAAGTAATGGCGACAAGAAAGGCTGTTTTCCATGACAAATGTTTGAGATCAGCTGAAGCTGCGGGTTCAAAGGGGAGAGCTGTCAAGGCCTGAAGTACTAAAGTCAAATCCCAGAGAGGCACTACTTCCTTTATTGGAGGTCTGAATAGGAAGGTGCCCTTCAGAAAGGTCTTACATAACTTCGTGGTGATCAATGGACCCAGCTCATGTCCCACGTGGTAATGAGAGATAGCTGCTACTTGAACTTTGACTGTGGAACAGCTAGCTCCCTGATGAAAAAGCCCTGAAAGGAAATCCAAGACGGCGGGCAACGGGGCTGTGAAAGGGTCTAGGTTCTGACGTTCTGCCCAAATAGCGAAACATTTCCATTTACTGCTATAGACTTTCCTAGTAGAGGGCTTGTGTGCTGCTACTAGGATAGCTTTAACTGGGGAGGAGATACCGGGAGTCCTAGCTATGAGTGGAACTGGAGCAACCAAGCCGTAAGCTTGAGATTGTCCAGGTTCGGGACTGGGAGGCCTAGGGGGTGGGAAATCAGATCCGGGAGGGGATCTAGAATCCAACGTGGATTCACCAGATGAGACCAGAGGTAAGGGAACCAAGCTTGACGAGGCCAGAATGGGGCAATGAGGATCATTTTGCTCCCCAACCGACTGGCTTTCTGTAGAAGCTTCAGCATCAGAGGTAGAGGAGGGAAAGCATAGAGTAGACCGGGAGGCCAAGCATGCACCAGAGCGTCTCTCGGGAATTCCCCGGTGGGGGGAATTCGAGCGAAGTAGTTGTTGCATTTCGTGTTTGAAGGAGAGGCGAAGAGATCGCAACAGGGTTGTCCCCATATGGCAAATATCCATTTCGCTACCTGGGGATTGAGAGACCACTCGTAAGGAGACAGTATGGTGCGACTGAGTTTGTCCGCCAGGATGTTGGACCGTCCCGGAATGTGCATTGCAATAAGAAAGCGGTTGGTGGAGATCGCCCATTCCCACACTCTCATAGCTTCTCGACAGAGTGGGTAGGACCTGGTTCCCCCTTGTTTGTTGATGTACCAGACCACCGACATGTTGTCTGACTGAACTGCAACTGTTCCTGTAGGAAGAAGGCTCTGAAGTGCTTGCAACGACAAAAGCACTGCTCTCATCTCTAGAACATTTATATGTAATGAGGTCTCTGTATCGTTCCACATGCCTTGGACCTTCCTGCCCGCATAATGCCCCCCCCCCACCCGAGGCGAGAGGCGTCCGTGGTCACCGTGGCTAGTGGAGGGGCCATGGAGAAAGGGCGTCCCGCTTGGAGGTCAGGTGATTGTAACCACCATGCGAGAGCCCTTTTGCAAGCCTTGCTGAGGGGAATGGGGTGACTGAGAGGGTATCGACGGAAGGACCATTGGACTTGAAGAGTCCACTGCAACACCCTCATGTTCAGGCGAGCCATGGGGAGCAGGGTAATTGCGGCCGCCATGGAGCCCAGCGCCCTCAGGACCAATCCCGCCGGGGGAGCAGACGATAGTAAAATGGCCCACACATGTAGCCTCAGGGTGTGAAGTCGTTCGGTGGTTAAGAAGGCTAGTAAGCTGTTGGTGTCTAATCTGGTCCCGATAAAGTCTATCACCTGAGTCGGGTTGAGAAAGGACTTGTCCGTGTTGACGGTGATCCCCAGACGGGGAGCAAGGTGGAGAAAGTAATTCCTGGCTGAGCAGAGTAGATGCCTTGTTGGGGCGGTCAGGAGCCAGTCGTCTAGGTATGGAAACACCTGCATTCCCTGGAGCCTCAGGTGGGCTGCTATCACTGCTAATACCTTGGTGAACACCCTGGGGGCTGAGGTGAGACTGAAGGGAAGGACCCTGAACTGATAATGACTGGCTCCTAGCCGGAAGCGGAGAAACCTCCTGGATCGCTTGTCCATCAAAATGTGGTAATATGCATCCTTGAGGTCTATAGAGCACATCCAGTTGCTCTCCCACAACAGGGGGAGAATGGATTGAAGGGTGACCATCCGGAACTTTTCTTTGGATACTGACAGGTTCAGGAGGGAGAGATCGAGGACTGGCCTTAGGTCCCCCGTCTTTTTTGGCACCAAAAAGAACCTGGAGTAGTAACCCGATCTGAACTGGTCTGGGGGGACGTGTTGGATGGCTTTTTTCCCTAAAAGCTGCTGAATTTCCACAGCTGCAGCCTCCCTCTGATCGGGTGGGACGTCGGGGAGGCATTTGGGTTGGTGAGGGATGTGAGAAAAGGGAATTTGGTATCCTCTGGATATGATGCGAAGCACCCAGCGGTCTGTTGTGATGGACTCCCAAGCTGCCAGGTGCCTCGAAAAACGTCACCCGACTGCCTCCAGAGAGGAGCAGTCGGGCAACCCCTCAGGGTCGCTGGGTGGGCCGGTCCAAGAAGGCTTCCCTGGACCCACCATTCCTCGGGCCCCCTCTGCCTCTAGGGCGGCGTCCACCCTGTCCTCCTCTGCCACGGAAGGACTGGGGATCCGGAGTGGACTGGGATTGTTGCGACTTCCGGAACCACATCTTCTTCTGTCCCTTTTGGTTCTAGGAGAAGGACCTCTGGGGAGCAGAGAAGCGGACTCCGACGGCAGACGTCTTCCCGTCCTTTTCGCTCTGGACCAAAGTCTCGCGCACGGTCTTGCCAAACAGGGCAGAACCATCGAAAGGGGCATTCGCAAATGACACCTTGAAGGGTTCCGCGAAATCGCAGTGCCGGAGCCAGGCCTGACGTCACATGACAAGGCCTGTTCCGCTGGCTCTAGCGGCTCCCTCTGTGGCGTGGGACAACAGCCGCATAGAGGTGTTAGATATGGACCTGAGAGTGGCCATCCGAGTGGAGTACAACCATTTGTCCTCCACCGACATGGACTCCGGGAGCGATGCAGCGTACTCTTTGATAAGGTCCCACTGCAGTCGAATAACATGTGCCATGTAGTTCAGAGACCTCACCGAGAAGGTCGCTGAACTAAAAGCACGCTTCCCTAAACGGTCCATCAAACGGGACTCCATGCTCGATGGATGGATCGAGGGACTCTCCTGAGCTAATTCCCTCTTGGTGGCCGCCGCCACCAACATGGCATCTACAGGGGGACCCTTGCCCCAATGGGACCTCTCGGAGGGTGGACTGAGGATCTTGTCTGGGCGTTTGGGGACTGGCTCCACAGTGTCCGGCTCCTTCCACACCCTAGTGGTAATAAGGTCCACTAAGGGGTCGGGCGGAGGGGACACCCAAGAGGTAGATGGGCCTGCTTCGAATGCCTCCAGGAACATGGATTCGTCCGAGGAAGCCTTGGGGGCAGACCACCCCCCTCTGATCCTGAGCATTTCCATGATGTCTCCGAAGGAGACATCCTCGGGGGGTGACCTAGGGGAGCCTTCCCCTTCATCCAAATCTGTGTCATCAGTCAAGGACTCGGGGGAGTCCACGTGCCTCCTCTTGCACTTTCGCTTGTCAGGGATATCCTCGGGGGGACTGTCCAAGGACGTCTCACCAGCCACGTCTTGTTCCAAGGGAACGACCTGGGACATCGAAGCAGGCTGTCCCTGGGGCCGGGTGATGGAAGCCGGACCCAACAGAGAGGGAGTGCGGGACGGAGCTGAAGCAAGGACCGGGGGCCTGGAAGCACTCGACAGTGCCCTCTCCACCACATCGAAAGCCGAGGGAGAGCCGCTCTCTCTCGGGTCCGAGAGCAAACCCTCGCTCGGATCCGATGGACGGATCGGGGTTGGCGCCAAAGCCATCGGATCCGACGGACCAGTGTGCTCCGACCTAGACGGAGCCGAAGACACACTGCTTCCCTCGGATCCGACTCTCAGCCCACGGCTCCGTGAGCCCGGATCCGACAAACTCAAGGGAAGAGTCGGCGCCAAAGTACCCGATACTGTCGGCGCCGACCCACCCCCGGCTCCAAGGCTGCTCGGCTCCGAACCCGGGAAGCGGGTCGGAGAAGGAGCTATCAGGGCAAAGAAAGAAGTCGAGCTCCCCCCCCCCCGGAGGAGGGGGGCAGGAGCACTCCCATCTGCAGTTGGGCCTGGAGAAACCTTCACATCATCCGGTCCAAATTTGCGTTGGAAAGGCTACGAGTCTATCTCGACGAGGGCACCGAGGCTGTCCGGGAATGCCGCCTCGATGACCTCGATGGAGATCGGGTCTCCTCCTCCTCGGGGCCTGGTGAGAAGCACGGAGACCGGATCCGAGAAGGAGGAGACCTGGAAGCCCTGGAGGGAGAAGACCGCTTAGCCGGGGGGGGGGCCGAAGCAGAGGCCTCGGCCCGCCGCTTGTGGTGCTTCTCCCTCCTTTCTTCTTTCCTGGCCTCCCTCTCCTCCGGAGCTGCAGCAGGAGTTTGAGTCCTGACCGGAGGGAGAGAGGCAGGAGTGGCTGCCATCGAAGCCAGGGTGGAGGCCACAAAAGCACCGGAGGCCGAAGCCGAATCCAGGGGCAAAAGTCCTGCTAGGATCAGCTTCGACCTCTGGTCCTTCAGTGCCCTGGGGTTGAACGCCGCGCAGATGGAACACCCAGAGGAAGATGTTCAACCCCAAGGCACCGTACACACCGAGTGTGGCCATCCGCTGGGGAGAGCTTATGGCCACACTCGGTGCACTTAGAAAAGATGGGTTTTGGGGCCTCAGACATCTTAAGAAAAAAATACACTCACTAGGCCCCAAACACACAACATACAGAACTACGACCAGCGAAGGGGAGGGAGGGTAAGTTTAACCAAAAGGTATTTGTCCAAAAGGGAAACCTGACCACAAAACACACTCGTACACTTAAGATTTAACAAAAAAATTAAAAAAAAACTCACGAAACTCTCACAAGACCCTACGAAACCAGGAGCTCAAAAACCTAGCTGCTGACAAGAAGCGCGGCAAACTAGATCTGAGGTCAGTCAGGGATGGCAGGGGATTATGGGTGAAGGGGAGGAGCTAGGAGCTCGGATCTAAGCTATGAAAGATTGCCGGCTCAGATCCGAGGCTTGATCCGAATCCCAAAGGTTGCTGTTAACTACTCCAGATTTAATGTTTAATGATAACAAAAATGAAAGAATGTAATAGGAAACATTTATATTGATAAAAGGAACAGAGTAGTTTGAGACTTCCAGATTTGGAGTCATTTGACAAGGCCACATAGCTTAGATCAATATATTTGATTCAGGACTCAGAATATATGCCCAAGTGGAAGTAGTGAAAGGTGTAGTACCCAGTGAGGCACCAACCAGAATCATACATATGCATTTGGACAGGTTTAGGAAAGGAATATAAAGCGCATCATGTACAGCCTTATTTACATAAACTATTAACTCATTTCCTCCAGTACAGCTCTTTTGAGTGTGCATGTTTAACTCTCAGTGGGTGTGGCTTGAGCCTTTAAAATAATTAATAAACGGGTAATCACCACACGCCAAGAAGGATAGCCTCACTCCGTTGAAACACTCCGTTTAATGCAATCAGAACAGCACAAAACCACATTAACGCTGACACACTGTAGTAAAACGTTTTCGTCGTGAACTTCATCAGAAAAAACAAACAAGTGTAACACAAAACTCCCTTGTATATATACACACATAAATTAATTAATTATCCAATAGAAAACTTAATTAATTGAACACATTCATCTTCATTGTTTTAAAAAAATATATAACTTGAAATGCAATAGTAGTAATAAAACTGATAACATGATCGTATGAATAAAAGTTGATGTATATCAGACAAATAAATGTATTAAATATTAAAATAGATATAAATACACAGTAAAAATACAAGACCTTAAGAAAACATTGTAAACATATAAAATGTATATTGAGTTCAGTAACTAATGTTGTACTTTAGCACCATCTTGTGGCCAAAAGTGTAAATATAAAATCAAAGCCAAAAGGAACCTGACTAAATCTGAGGTGCAAATGTGTGCTTTGACTACGGCCTAGTACGTTCAACCCGCCTTTACACCCTCAATTAAGGAACTTTGAGTTACTGGTGGAAAAAGAATTAAGGGCAGAATTGAAACAAGATTTTGTGCACCCTAACTTAAGCAAACAGGAAAATCAAATTCTCAGAGATTTAAGTAATAATGAGAACTTAAGAGTCATGAAACCGGACAAAGGAGGTGGTGTGGTGTTGATGGAATATATTGTGTATGAAGGGAAAATGATGGATATACTGAACGACACTAATAAATATTCCAGAATCTCCAAAAATGAAATTAATATAGCCTACAGGAACATCCAGGTGGCTTTAAATGATTTACTTTTAGAAGGATTAATTGACATCAAAACCTACAAATATTTACATGTGGAAAAACCCAAGGTCCCTTCCATCTTTGGGATCCCCAAGGTGCACAAGGACATCAATGATTCCCCCGCTTCGAGCTATTGTTTCAGCTGAAGGATCAGTTACAGCACCTCTAGCGAGGTTTGTGGACGTCAAAGTGAAAGGGCTTATTTCGAACAACACGAACATCTTGAAAGACTCGTGGGATTTTTTGAGGAAATTACAACCTGAATTATTTAATGATGAGATCTCTTTTGGAACCCTGGATGTTGTAGATTTATTTACCAGTATTCCTCACAATGTGGGGATGGAGTGGTTTGAAGAGATGCTGAGTGGTTATAAAGAAATTACCCAGAATGAGTTTAGAACTACCTTGGTTTTGATGGAAATGGTACTGAAAAATAATTTTATTTTTTTCCAGGGGGAATATTTCAAACAGGAAAAGGGAGTGGCTATGGGTGCACACTAAGCCTTCATACGCTTAATATAGTCATGGCCTACTGGGAAAATAAATATTTGTTAAATTCACCTTACCAAGGGCTTTGGTCTTTGTACGGGAGATTCTTGGACGACCTCTGTTTTTTTAAGGATAGGTAATCAAATCCAATTTGAAGAACTTGTTGATTTTCTCAAGGGAACCACAGAATTTTTTGACTTTACCTATAAATTCAACAACAAAGAGCTCAACTACTTGGATGTTAACATACAAAAAGGTAACGGACATTTTGTATCCAGAATTTACAGGAAAGAAACCTTTTCAAATTCCTATCTACATTTTTCCAGTTCCCATCCACTACACCAGAAGAAAGGTGTTTTGAAAGGGCAACTGGTTAGAATGTGCAGAATGACTTCTGACGTAAATTTTTGTCAGTGAGGCCAATACACTGAAAGGGTTTTTCTTGAACAGAGGTTACCCAAGTGACTTATTTGATACAATACTGAAAGAGGTATCAGATGAAAGGTCGGAAGATTTTCGCCAATTCTAGGAAAACAATGTTTGAAATGAGAAAAGATACTAATCCGGATATTAGTACTACAATGAATTTCAACTCTGGGTTTGTGACCACCTATGATGGTCAATCTGGTATAGTAAGGAGAGTTATGAACAGGGAATGGACAAAATTCTCAATATTTTAGATTGAAACACACTTTTGATGGCCCTTAATTCATATTGTATCGTAGAAGGAAAAACTATTAAAACTTTCTAGAAAGAGGCTCTAATAATTTTCAGCGGGGGAAGCTCTACCAGGAAAAGAAAGGTTTATACAAGTGTGCGGAAGATGCAAATACTGTACCTATCTTATTACTGGTAAACTTACATATCACATAGAAGCTAGAAACAGGGAACATATTGTTAAACACATATGTAAACTACAGTAACACTAAAGGAATAATCTATTTCAGCTACATGTAGGAATGTTTATCCTTTTATGTTGGGTAAAAGTGAGAGACAACTAAACAAAGGATTTATGAGCACCTATATGAGATTAAAAATAAAAATGAAAAAATGCACTATACAAACATAGATAACGACTTGTAAAACTGGTGGTTTTCAATTTTTTGTCGCCTTTGAGGTTGTTCCATCAGACCCTAGGGTGGTATGTGGGAGGAGGCGTTGGTTGAATACAGAGAATTGTATTGGCAACTTCTTACACTGGAAGGCCAACAGAGCACCAGGCCTCAACGACATGATCTCCTTAGCAACCGGTACTGAAATTGAGATCTGCTAAGTTGTGATTCAGCCATTTACAATCAATTATGTTTCAAGTTAACTTCCTCAATTCTTATATTTAACATTTTAACATTTTTTCATTTATTTATTTAAGCCATCCACTCATCAAATATATTTTAATATTCTAGTGATAATCTTTTCCTACATCAACAATTTCATGGTGTGGGCTGAAATTTTCCTTGACTATCCCCTCATTTCTTTTATCTCCTTGTTGACAACAAGTTTGTTTCAACTAAAACCAATTTTATTCAAAGCACAATGCTAAATTAAACTTGATACTAAGATTGGATAGAGTAGTTGTTTGTGATATATGGCTTTACATGCCTAATAATGACACGTTTTTGAAGGTTAAATGTAAGCACTGATTGTCTGACATAAGGTAAGTTTATTAAGTGTCATACTAAATCATTTCATGTTTGATTGTTGCGAGATCAATGACATGCTTTATTGAGACAATGGACTGTATTTTCATTGGTGGATTACTTGAATAATTAAGCTAATGGATTACATAATGAGACAGTTCATTTATTGTTTGCATCTGAAGTCTTAGCAACTTAGACAAAAACGCTGTGTGTGAAACTGTGTTTATGTGTTTGAAGTGACTATTAAACCAGCTTTGGAATTCTATCACTGAGCCAACTATTTTCCTTCATCTGTGGTACTTATTTTGTTTGGTTTTGGAGTGGTTGGTGTTTAAGTACCTGTTCCAGTGTTATTTTTGGTAAGTTTATTAATATTATACAAACATATTACTTTAAAAACCAAAAAAATAAAAAACGAACTAACCCACAACGGGCAGATAAACTCCACTTTAATGACAAAAGCAGAAAACAGCAAATCCCATAAACTAAGAGCTTTCACCATTAAAATATGTCTTCTTCAGAGTTACATGGGATACAAACAGCTTAGTTTAAATAGAATGATGTAAGCAAAACCAAACAATCATTTCAAATGATATCACATTAAATTAACTTAAAAAAACACACAAATAATAAAGGCATTTAAAACCTTCAGTTTTCACAAGAAAACAGAAAAACAACACTTTTACAGCTTATATGACCATAAAATAAAAACAAATATATATATTGTGTATGTTAATAGATGTATTATTGAAATATCAAGGAATAAAGTGCATTTAATGAATTACTTTAAATAGCCCTTGCCCTTTCTTTTAAAATGGGCAAAACTGCAATGTTGTCATTCAAGCCTGGGGGGGATGTGGCATCAGGCCTAATTTGCCATTTTATCTCCAAAATTTCTACTTTTAATTTGTCATCACCCCCCCTTTCACATGGTAGCACCTTATCTATCACAAAAAAATAAACTTATTAAAGTTAGTGCAGGTTACACTGTGCATGTATAGAACATTGTGCTGATTTTTAGATTTGATTGCCTTCACATGTTCTGCTATTCTATGCCTTAATCTACGTATAGTCTTGCCCACATAGAAACTATGACAGCTCATGCATGTAGCAACATAAACTAACATAGTAGTGTTGCAACTGCACCTTCCTGGGCAAGATAAAGTACATTCAAATCCATAAATGGAAACATAAGGGCCATCATTGATATATCTGCAAAACTTACATGTTCCACACTTACGCATTATAGACCTTTTTCAGCTCCATTTAGAATCCTCCAGAATATTTTTAATATTCCTTCTTTTCCTATAAAGAATTTTTGGCTTGTGCCCCAAGATATTCTTACTGGTTTCATTGAGGCCAATCTGCCAAGCATTGTTAATGGCTAACGATAGGGGGGCAGCACAGTGATTGTACCTCAAAATCATAGCTCATCTCCTTGTTTATAGTTTTTTTCACTATTTCAGAATACAAAATAGTCTGAAATACAGTACTTCTCTTATTAAGGCTCTCATGCCTAACTTTCAGTAGTAATTTTAGGGGGTAACCCCTTTCCAAAAACATCCCTACCAGTTTGTATAACTCATCTCTAAAGATGTCATTGTCACTCACTAGTCTTGACAATCTAACCATCTGACCCTTAATTCCCTTCTTTTGATGAAAGGGGTGACAACTGTCAAAATGTAACAGAATTAGAAAAAGTTTTCTTCCTATGTATGTTACTATGTAAAACTCCCCTTCCTTTTGTCAGACGGATATCCAGAAAGTTAGTTTTAACTGGGTGCCACGAACTAGTAAACTTAAGGAATGGGGTATTGTTGTTCAAAAAAATCAACAAACTTTGTTGCCTCATTGCCTTTGTTGACTCTTGGCATTGTTTGGATCGACTTAAAGCTATTGGGGTATCTGACACTTTTTCTTTTCTTACAGTGGATGCAATTAATTTATTTTCTATTATACCCCATGAGGAGGGGGTTGCATTTTTTTCGTGAGAGCTTATTGAGAAGTAAAGCAGTTATCAGTGAGTTAACTCAGTCAGTACAGAAGTTAACTGCATTGTTATTGAGGAATGGAAATATTAATACATGTCCTTTTACTTCAGCCACGCTAACCAGCACACAGGCTGAACTTTTTACTTTGTACTCGCTGTGCATTGGTGAGAGAACCGCAACTGAACAATTGAAACAGCAGGAAGCGCCTAGGGGGCATGATTTTTCTGAATGGCTACGTACGCCTGTGGATTGTTTCTCGGACTTAAATGAGGAGAGAGACGACAGCTGGAAACCTTTGAAAAAACATGCAAAAGGTTTTGGGCATTGCAACTCGATAATGCTTTACTAAACAAGTCACTCCTATTAAAACAGGTGCCCAAAGGACTGCACATATGGAATTTGCCTATGGGTATTGATTTGGGCTCTTCTGCATATCAGGAGCTGGTTGATTTGTTTAACAAAACAGGATTGGACATGTTGGACATAATTATTAGAAACAATGCCAGTAAGTTGACTGAAATGGAGAAAGAAATTAATGTTTTAAATCAGAACATAGTCAATGATCGATTGTTTCCTAAATATTTGCACAATTATAATAAAGTGCTTAATGATTTAGACAAGTTTGCTAAAAATAATATTAACACCAAATGTAAAAAACTCATTAGGGACTCTAACGACTACCAAAAAGAACTGGCTTATCCAGTAGATCACAATAAAAATTGTAAGAAGGTTAACTTGGTTCACAATGATGAAGCACGACACAGTGACACTGATGATGACATTGTCAGTAATTTGGATGCACCGTATGATGATTATGAAGGTTTTTTAGATCAGAACTCTGAACCCAGGAGGTCTGAGTGTTTGAAGAACTTGAGGAAGGGTGGTTCACGTTACCAACAGAATGCTGGACATTACCATCGGAATGTTTATTACAACAACAGCAGGGCTCAAAGGGGGAAAAAGAAGAAATATTGAGTGTTAGTGATTTATCACCAGTTGGTTTTGACTTGGACTATGGCATTGTTCTTGATTGTAATATTCCTGATGACTATATGATGCGTGACAACTTTAAGAAAAATGATTTTACAATTTACAATTTTAGTGATTTAATACTTAATGACACTCATTACAGTTTATTTAGTAAAGGTTTTACTTTTGTTCCTTGTTTTTGTTTGGATGTGGCAGATGCTCTTATTAGCTAATGTTCACTAGACAGCTTAATCTCAAACAGTTTTTTCAACGGCCACACTAGCAATCGAGGGGTTATAAACTTACAGGGGAAAAGTTTGTTTACTCCCCCAAACAATATGGACATTATGTTATTTGAAAAACTGTGCAAGAATGAGTTGAGAAAAATTCTTAATAACAATAAGTTTGAACATGATAACCTTAGTAAAGAGGAAAGAAAGGTGTAATATGATCTAGCTAGGAACAGCAATTTGCGTATAATGAAGCCTGATAAAGGAGGGGGCCTAATAATTATTTCTCATTTTGACTATGTGTTTAAGATGTATGAATTTCTTAATGACCCCCTCACCTACAGTATGGCTACTATGAATGAAATTAATAGGGCATATGCCAAGATCGAGTTATACCTACTGGATGCACTCTTTCAGGGAGATATAGATTAGAAAGAGTTCAGGTATCTTATAGTAGTACATCCATTCACAACAGTGATTTTTCGGATCCGCAAGTGTCCCAGTAACCCACCATTTAGACCTATTGTTGTGGCTAGGGGAATCTAAAACGGAACCCCTGGCTTCCTTTGTGGATGAGATGACTAATAAGATTGTGGGTGCGGCAGAACACTACTAAGGGACTCTTGGCATTGTCTGGATCGACTTAGAGCTATTGGGGTATTTGACACTTTTTCTTTTCTTACAGTGGATGTAATTATTTTCTATTATACCCCATGAGGAGGGGTTGCATTTTTTTCGTGAGAGCTTTTGAAAAGTAAAGTAATTGAAAAAACATGGATAAATATACTGGTGGACCTTATGGAACTTACACTACAGAACAATTTTCTTAGTTTTGAGGGGGATATTTATCACCAAACATTGGGGGTAGCTATGGGAGTGAAGTGCGCTCCTGTATTTGCCAATTTAGTACTTTTGCACTGGGAAGAAACCTTTATCTTTCCTTCAGAATTTATGTTCAAGATCCTTTTATATAACAGGTTTTTGGAAGTGTGGCACGTTAATGAGCTTGAGGCAATAAAGTTTGTTGATTTTTTGAACAACACTACCCCATTCCTTAAGTTTACTAGTTCATGGCACCCAGTTGAAACTAACTTTCTGAATATCCATTTGACAAGAGAAAGGGAAGTTTTACATAGTAACATACATAGGAAGAAAACTTTTTCTAATTCTGTGTTACATTTTGACAGGTGTCACCGCTTTCATCAAAAGAAGGGAATTATTAAGGGTCAGATGGTTAGATTATCAAGACTAGTGAGTGACAATGACATCTTTAGAGATGAGTTATACAAACTGGTAGGGATGTTTTGGAAAGGGGTTACCCACAAAAACTACTACTGAAAGTTAGGCATGAGATCCTTAATAAGAGAAGTACTGTACTTCAGCCTATTTTGTATTCTGAAATAGTGAAAACAAACTATAAACAAGGAGATGAGCAATGTTAGTGCTATGATTTTGAGGTACAATCACTGTGCTGCCCCCTATTGTTAGCCATTAACAATGCTTGGCAGACTGGCCTCAATTAAACCAGTAAGAATATCTTGGGGCAGAAGCCAAAGATTGTTTATAGCAGAGAAAGGAATATTAAAAATATTCTGGAGGATTCTAAATAGAGCCGACAAAGCTCAATTAAACCAGTAAGAATATCTTGGGGCAGAAGCCAAAGATTGTTTATAGCAGAGAAAGGAATATTAAAAATATTCTGGAGGATTCTAAATAGAGCCGACAAAGGGTCTATAATGCTGAAGTGTAGAGCATGTAAGTTTTACAGATATATCAATGATGGCCCTTATGTTTCCATTTATGGATATGAATGTACTTTATCTTGCCCAGGAAGGTGCAGTTGCAACACTACTACGTTAGTATATGTTGCTACATGCACGAGCTGTCACAGTTTCTATGTGGCAAGACTATATGTAGATTAAGGGATAGAATAGCAGAACATGTGAGGGCAATCAAATCTAAAAATTAGCACAATGCTCTATACATGCACAGTGTAACCTGCACTAACTTTAATAAGTTTATCTTTTTTGTGATAGATAAGGTGCTACCATGTGAAGGGGGGGGGGGGGGTTGATGAAAAATTAAAAGTAGAAATTTTGGAAAATAAAATGGCAAATTAGGCCTGATGCCACGCCCCACCAGGATTGAATGACAACATTACAGTTTTGCCCATCCTTGACCCCATAGCCACTTGTGGCACTTGTCCATACATTTGCAAGGGCAGTGCTTATGTCTTTAAACACAATAATTTCAGAATCCAGTTTCATAGTCATTTAGATTGCAAATCTATGAATGTTATTTATGCAGCAGTGTGCAATTCTTGTCCTGCGTTCTATATTGGCAAAACCTCTAGAATGTTTTCTGCTAGAATAAAAGAACATTTGGCAGCAATTAGAAGGCATGATTCCAAAAATGCCCTTGCTAAGCATAGTTTATTATGTGATAATTTTGCCAGTTTCACTTTTTTTATATTACAGAAGATAGATTCCTTCTTTGGTGACATCAATACACTACTTGAAGTAAAAGAATTAAGTTGGCAGCTTAGATTCAATTCAGATGCACCGCCTGGTTTGAATGAAAGCCTAAATATTAAATGTGTTCTCAGGTGGCAACGCTAAAGTTTCCCCTCTTACCCAAACACTGTCTTATTATTGAGAGTCTGCTTTTTATAATGTTTTTCAAAAAAGGTCCTTCGAAATATGTTCTTAGATTATATATTTAATTTTTCTTAGTTATTTACCTTTTATGTTTAAGCATATATTGACATTTGTTTTTGCTTCACTAGTTGTACTGCTACAGCACTTGTTTATGTAGACGCTGCTTACCCTTGGAATTTAGTATAATTTCCAGTTTTTTATTGGCTCTGAGATTTACATTATTTATTTGCTGTCTGGTTTCAGTAGTCTGCTCTTTTTTGGTAACACCCACTAGGGTATATATGCTGCGGTATTCATCTTACTGTTTGATAAAGTTCTTGATACTATTAAAAGGACGAAAGCTTAGCTACTGGCTCCCTCGTCGTTCTTTTATATTAAGAAGTGTTTTAGTCATATATACATATAGATATATATATGTGTGCGTGTGTGTGTGTCTCTGTGTGTATGCACCACACATACATATGCATATACTGAAGCAGGGCTTCTCAGCAGTATAAAACACTCAACTGTATGTATCTAAGAATAAAATATTATTCATAAATGTATGCTTGCTACAAAAACTGATCAGAGGGGATTTATATTTGTATGGGTGTGGATTAATAATTAAACCCACAAATAATCCCGCAGTGACTGAGTTGGGAAGTGCCACAGTTTGTGAAGGGTAGCAAGTCTTAACTGTTAACACGTATCCCTCACATAGGTTAATAAAGCATAAATTAAGACAACCAAATAACAATAATCAAACATTTTAACTGAGCAATATTCAATGCCGAAGTTGTGTGTTGTGCAGCATTTACATATGACAGCTGCTGTTGGACCATGATAGCGAAGCAAACTGGTCTAGTGGAAACACAAGTATGCAAATGCCATGCAACCAAGACCCCTGTCATTTATTATTGCTGTTATACCCTGGCATATAGTGTTAATGAGCTTGTTATTTATACAATTAAGTGCTCATTAGGCATATTTTTGTTTGAGAAATTGTGTCTGTTTAACATGAGCTACATAGCTATGATACTTAGTCATATTATATATTCCATTTAGTCATATGTGGCACATTGTGGTTAGTACTGCTGCCACCTCACAGAGCTGAATTCTCTAGTGTGGGTCTCAGATGGGGTTCTTTTTGTGTGGTTCTGGTGTATCTTCCCTGTGTCCACATGCATTTTGGCCAGTTGCTCCAAGCATTTCAAAGATGTGCTATAGGTGAATTGGTGAGCCCTTAAAATTTTCACTAGCATAAATAAAAGTGTGTGTGTGTGTGTGTGTGTGTGTGCACCTGTTTGCATCTCCTGAGCTGGGTTGGCAACCCACTCAGAAGGATTTCTGTGCCTTGCACCCACTGAGTGCCATGATGCCATAAAAGGGTCTGGCTCCCATGTGACTCTGCACTGGATTATGTTAAATTAAGGAATGTTTATGTTAATATGGTAATCTGCTTATTACTTATATACTGAAACAGTTTTTATTACATAACAGTTTCTAGTTTTGACACGAGTTGGGTGACTATTTAAGCTGTAAATTTTCTTTGCAGTCATTAAATCAATTTTATATGTGAAACTTTTATATAATTTCTTGAAATATGTTGCACTTTTACTCTCAACTTCTTATTTACAATGTTATTGTCTTTCGTCTTTTCCAGGTTAGGGGTCGCCACAGCGGAACTCCGGTCCATTAATGATTGGCAGTAGATTTTGACGAACGCAGAGGTGCCAGCTCGACGTTCAACCTTCAACATGGTACCAAATATGATGCACTCATAAGCAATGTTTTTGTAGATAACAGAGACTTTAGGCTTGCCAGTCATTTATGTACATTTATATTTCCATATTTATATATTCATGAGGTATTTGTTTGTCTTTCGTCCATCTGAATTACCACTGTATCAAGGTAAGAATTTTAGCTAAGTTCAAAGCACTAGTCAAAAAGTTAGCATCACAGTACAAGAGGTACTGAAGGGAAACATTACAAAACACCATGGTTATAGCCATTACAGTAGATGATTTTGTCTTTCATTTAAGGAATTAGTTGGTAAACGTACTGTTTTTTATATACCAAAACAGATAGTCTCAGAGCATTGACACAGGAAAGTTGCTTTGTTATCTGTCGTCAAAGTTTCAGTGCATTGAGGTTGCTTAGGCTGCACACTGTCTATAGTGTAAGGTGAGAGAAGAGAGACAAGTGAGTTTTGATTTTTATCTTCTTCCTCTTGTCTGAGCTTGTGTGATCTTGAAGTATAGATCAGGGATGCAGGGGTTTCTCCAATACTGGCTGGTGGAGGGAGGTTTGCCCCCTGCAAAAATGAATTAAGTGTTTTGCAACCTCCAGAGTGTCGCTGTGTTGAAATGTGACTTCCTAAAGAATTAGATGTTTTGGTTTATTTTGATCACATATTGACTAAACAATATATGACTAATCATAGTAAATCCCAGTTAGTTTAATTGGGAAATTCTTGAGACGGATAAAAATGTATTGTGCTTAATGAGAAGAAATGTATTCATTCTTTCACTGATACTCGCACTATCTTATTCAGAGTTACAGGTCAGCTGGAGACTTTCCTTCCATTCAGGGGGTATAAGGCAGACAATTAATTCTGGATGGAACACCAGTCTGTCACAGTGTAAGTACCTCTGCACCCTGTGACAGACTGGATGGAACACCAGTCTGTCACAGGGTGCAGAGGTACTTACACTCTTATTCACTCACGGCATCTATAAGTACAGGAAATCTACTGTACAACCAATTTGCCTAGCAAAATCATAAATGAAACAATCATTCTTGGAGATGTTAATATTACCTAGAAAAAATTTACAACTAACTAAGCTTCTTATAGCATTAACCTTAATGGCAAATGACTTATAACTTCTACTCTCTTTAAAAAAGTCCACGATAGTGGTTCTATTCTTTTTTGGATTTTGCTCATGGATACCTCCAAATATATCTCACCAGAAACCCTTTCAGAATCCCTTAGTGTTTACTATCCCACATTTGCTAACAGACTTATTACTCATCCTGTCAAACAACAGTTGCCTAAAAGTGCTCATGATCTATCAAAGTTCAGCCCACATTCCTTTATATCTGCTTTAAACTCATTTAACCTGTCTATTCTGAAACCCATATCTCTGGATAAGACATTGGACAAATTCAACTCATACTCTTGAGTATTCTAAACATTATGAAGAAAAACAGGAATGATCAGTTATGCCAATAGGCTTACTAATCACAGGAGAAGACTTTTGCAAAATACAGATATGTTTTTGCCATTATTTCCATGATGCAAGTCTCCTCAAATCCTACTATGCTTTAAATATGAGGGAATATTATTGGGATCTGAAGGAACAGTACCAAGCAAGGAATTTGTAACAGACGGGGAAGGAGCTACAAGTTGTGTGTCTTCTAGGTGTAAAGCCCTTAGAAATAATGGGGGGAAATTTAGATGCCCTGGCCTCAGAAACTTCAGTAATGATCCTATCTAGTAGAAGTGGAGGGTAATTTCTTTCCACCAGCAACGATTTTAGGATATTGCATTCAGTAACAAAGTTAACATCATCACTAACAAGACGGGAATACGAATAAACTGACCTCTTGCCATATTGACTTTCATGAACCGAGGATGCATACTAGTGAAATCTAAGTAGTTGTTTCTAAAGGTCTTTTTTCTATGAATAGTGGACTTCCATAACAAATTGGAGGAATCTAAAGAAATGCAAGTATCCAGAAAATCAGCTTGTTTTCCACAGGAAGCAAGTTTGAATTTAAGGAAAGGGATAGAGCAGGGGTGTCCAACCTTTTCAGTTGCAAGGGCCGCATTGAGTCAACAGAAATGGTCTGGGGGCAAACAGCAAGTGAGGACCAAAAAAAAAAAAAAAAAAAAAAAGGTCACATTAAAAAAGGGAGAGGGAGAGATCTCAGGTTTATGCGGACTAATGTGGCTGTATTGTAGGTGAATTTGAACAATAAATAAATTAATAAATGCATAATATTTGCCCTAAAATTCAATATCTCATTCTAATTATTTAAAAAAAAGTTAAATCTAACATCTTAGTTTATTTGTAAAAAAAAATTAACAGGTACAAACCTTTCAATTTGTATGAGATCATACCTGTGATTTTGCTGGTTTCCAAGCACCCATACAGAAAGTGTTCATTTCTAACAACACTGATGTGCAAACTAAAAAGCGCAGCATGTTTTCCCTGTTCTAGCTTCTTATTTAAGCAATCTGTCCATGGCTGTTACTATAACACTCGTCTAGGGAACAGAACCCACCCATTAGCATGAATAACAATTGTATCCCAACTTAAATGTGTTAACAAAAAGTTTTTCCAAGGCTCAGCCTTCGGTCCCTTGTGAAACATTTATGCAAAGCCATTGTGGTAACACTGTAGTAATGCTAATTTAATACACAGATAAACTGGTTACTTTTAATACACACCATATATCAAGCACTGAATCCTAATGGCACATATTCCACAATGTTAGATAACTCCATAAAGCTCCACAAATGAAGATAAAATATTCAAAAAATGCTGCTGGGCGTTGTATAAAAGAGAATCTTTATTCACAGGTTAACACAAGTGTTAGGTTAATGACTTTGGAAACAGCATCAGTTGTACCTTTATCAGTTAATTTACATATATGGCATCAGTTATCTACATATATGATATATTCTATTTTTACTATAATGCCCTAATAAGCAGCAAGCACAGGTCACAGAAAAAGAAGCCAAAGAAAATTAAAATGGTAATATACCAAAATCAGGCTAGAAATGCAAATTATCAAATGCCATTAGCTATCAGTCTGAATTACTATTTTTTACTGACTTGCAAATCTACAGCATAGTCATACTATTCTGTAACCAAACCAAAATGAAAATGATGCATCAAAACAAACCTATTAAAAATAGAGCAAAGAGCTAAATGTACCATCTCTTAAGATAAAAATGCTAGACATATCAATATTTCACAGCTTTATGAAATTATGCAGCCTGCTCTTGTTTGAGCAACCTGCAAGAACCCAAGAATAAGCATTACTAATAGGGGATAACTGCATTTAACTATATTTTTCCAAAAGTACTGCATCCCTTTTTGAGCTCTGTTAAACTACTCATCCATTACCATTTTATGAGCAACAATGCAGCAAAACCTGTACTGCACAATTTCCGATGTTTTTATACCAGCTAATACTAGAAAGAAGAAAGGCTTCCTGTTCGATATACATCAAATGCTATTCCCAAGTTACAAAGCTTCACTCTCATATCTTCATGGATCATGACACTCTGCGTTGCCACATAGCCATGGATTAACTTCTGTACTCCAGTCAAGTAATCTAGTCCACTAATTTGCAAAGCAACGTTATACAACTTCTTCTCTGTAAAGCTGTATGTGTAGTCAGCAGAGCTTGTATCAACCTGAGCTACTTTCCAAAGGAAATGAAACAAGTTGCCCAGACTCATAGCCTCGAGTATAAGGTACAAAGGTTGGGCCTCTGTCTGACACCACAGCATTTTGACCAGATATTCATTCTTACAGACTGCAGTATGAAACGTTATTAGCTGCAGGTTTTGTTTTGCATGATGTTTTAACTCTGTACCACGCATCATTTCCTCAATACAAAAAATTGCTGAAACTGCTGACAGGAAATAATTCCCAAGTGCAGCACAGACTTTTTTTTATATTTTTACACATGTGTGGGTTGCACACAAGAGGCTCTCAGTCAATTTATTATACATTAGGGAGCAGACACAGTGTCAAAATACTTACCTTACTATGTTGTAGTGTAGTCGGTGTGTACACAACGAAATAATAAATCCTCTCTCCACGATCTCGCTTCAGCTTTTCTTAATCCATTAATGTAACGGTGTTTGCATCGCATACCAGGAAAGAGCTGGTATGGAAAAAGAAGAGCAAAAGACACGGAAAAAAGTGAAATTAATTTTAAATTTAAATTTAAGGGTCGCGGGCCGCATGGAAGAGCTCTGAGGGCCGCGGGTTGGACACTCCTGGGATAGAGTCAGCAATAGAGTTAAGAAAGTTATGCAAGTCAGATTCACTACCTTCTCAAACAAAAAACACATCTATGTATCTTCTATAAGTTTTAACAAATTTAAAATCAGGTAGATGTACAAGGGAATTAATTTCCCAAGCTGCCAAAACCAAATTAGCAAAGGCAGGGGCCATCTTTGACCCCATAGCCACTCCATGGACTTGTTGGTAAATTACTTCATTAACATGAAAAAAGTTTCCTTCAAGTACTAGGGAAACCAAAGTGCAAATAGTAGATATTCTGTTTTGACTAAATCCTGTAGATTGTGTTAAATAGGACTGTAAAAATTCAATACCTTCCTTGTGTGGAATATTTGTATAGAGAGCCTCTATATCAAATGTGACTAACAAACTATTAGAGGAAGTGGGAGGGTGCTGAAAAAGTAAATTAAGGAAGTCCCATGAGTCACGTAAATAAAACGGAGACTTTTGCACTATGGGATTCAAAGTCCGGTCCAAGAATTCTGAGACTTTTTCAGTCTTTGTTTTATGATTAGAGACAATATGACGAAAAGGAGGGTTAGTTTGATCCTTGTGTAATTTAGGGATACCAAAGAATGTCCCTAGTTGTGGGTACTGTACTTGCATGAATTCTGCTTCATCTGAGGAAATCATCTGTTGTTTGGTAAGTGATTTAAGAGTTCTATCTATCTTTTTAAAGGCACGGTTTACATCTGACATCTGTACAGGTAAGTAGTACTCACTGTTCTTGAGCATCTTCAACCCACCTCTCAATAACACCTTACAAATCTTCTTGAAGTTGTGTGACAGAGACTTCAGACACCTACTTAATACCAATAGTCCTTACAAATGGTTTAACCTTTCCACAGCAGAAGTCATAGAGCTTAATAATCTACAAAAAGATAAGTCCCTCAGAATCATGTCTGCAGATAAAGGCACAGGTGTAGTCCTTATGGAACATCAACGTTATGTTAACACCTTGGAAGATGATCTCAACTTCACTGAAAAACAAGTCAAACCGTGAAAGCAATACTACTCAAACTTAAAAAACAAAAAGGGTGGGAGGTTGGCGTAATGGTTAAGGTGCTTACCTTAGAAACACAAGGTGCAGGGTTTGATTCTGACATGGGGTAATTGGCTAGGCTTAAAATGGCCCATAAGGGCAGTTAGCCTAGTACTAACCTATGAACCACAGATGCAACCCTAAAAATTTCTGGTCATCCATTAAAGAAATATTGCACACAGGAGCTAATAATGTCCCTACCCTTATTGTAATAAGTCTCCCTCAGAAACTGACACCAATTTAACTCTTACAGTAAAGGTATAGCTGCCCTTATTAATGATTCCCTTCCTGATCCTGACTCACCTCTACCACCCCACTACTGACATCTCGACTATCACAATAAAACCTGTCTCTACCTCCTACATAAGTAAACTACTGATGAAAGTTAAACACTGCTCACCCTCTGCTGGTAAACACACTGTAGACTACCTCAAGATAACTGTCAATTCCATTGCATATCCAGTTTCTATTCTAATAAATAGGTTGATACAGGAATCTTATGTTCCTACACACTTGAAAAATTCTATATTATCCCTCTCCACAAGGATGACACTTCCACCGAGATAAAATTTTAGACCAATTGCCATTCTATCTTGCCTCTCTAAAATACTGTAAAATGTGTCCATAATCAACTACTGAATCATCTCTTAAAAGAACAGCTCCTAATCTCTACACATCATTTTAGACTTGCTAATAGTACATTTACTATCCTTTTAACACTTTCATATAACATTAAATAAAACAGCTAAGCTCTGAATACTGTCTGCAGATGGTAGTCATTGCTGATGTGACATCCCAACCCTATGTGTAAAAAAATGGGAAAAGATAGATGGATGGATGGATGGACTAATAAAGACAGAGATAAAGGCAGAATGATCTCTTTCTTATTCCTAAACTTGCCTAACTCCTTAAACACAGTTTCTTACAATATTCCTCTTATAGCTGTCCAGCTTTGACCATTCATGTCCTACTCTTTGGCATTTCAACAACTACTTGTCTCTATCTGAGTGACATCAATCTGTTATATGGACTTCCACACTTTCTCCCCATCTTTCCATCAATACTTGTGTGACACTAGGGTTCATCCTTAGTCATCTTCTATTTAATATTTTTTTTCTATAAACTGTCTTCATATTTCTTCAGATTTCATCTCTTAAACTATATACAGACAATTTTACTCATCTGCTTCTCAGACTGTCCCCCTAATCTTTAAATGAAAGCACAAGATGCAGTCATAGAAAGCTGGATTCACAACCAGCAACTTCTGATTAGTCAAAAAAAACAGACTTCTATTATTTTCCACAAAATCACATATCTACGAGAAATAACTTCAAAACTGTATCCCTTAATAATACTAAAATTGAAGTTGTTGTCCATACAAAACTGGTAGAGTTGGCAAAGGATGATAACTTCAAGTTTGATCTCCACATAAAGCACAGTATAAAAAACTCACAAAAATAGGAATGCTTTACAGAAATTCCTTTCTACATCCATGAGAGAGTCTGTAGCACTACATACCTACTGCCCTCTTTTCTGTGTGGTTGTCCCATCCTGGCAAACTTTCAGGACACTCTAAAATCCATGCTAGAGCAGTTTCACAATAAAATGGCAAGATTTGCAGCTAATAAAACTCAAACCCATCACTGTTCTGAACCTAAAACAGCAAACTTGTTACAATTACCCTATCAGTTAACTTGTATTCGGATTATTATAACTCATAAATCATAAAATAATATATAACCCATCTTCTTGACAGCTGTCAGTACAATTCTCTACCACTATCTTCCAATCTGTTACCTTCAATCTGCTGATAAGAATTTACCTGATATTTGCAAGCTTCAAAACCTATTGGACAAAGTCTCTAGTCCAACTATGTGGCCAAATCCTGGAACTCATCCCTGCATCAATCAGGTCAATACATAACATTCATTTATAAAAAAACACAACAAAACATATTCCCCTCAAACTCTTGACTCTGTACCTTCAATACCCTATGCTAATATTCTAATTTTTCCTTTAGTAATACTGATATATTTCTTTTCTCTCTCTTATATTTTTATCATTTGACAATTACCAAATAATGTAACAGCTTTTTTTTCCTTTTCTCTGCTCTCTCTACTTCACTTGCAATATTCACTCCGCCTTACCAACCTCTGACTTTGTTTTGAATGAAACATCTCTTCACATACACATAGTCCTCTTTCTTCTCTTATTTAATGTGCTGTACCTCATTACTACATCTCTGCTCTTTTCTGTGCAATTCTATAATGTATGGCGTTTTCCTTTACATGCATATAAATGTTGCATTACATACATACATACATACATATGTTTCAAGCATGGGCATTAAAGCCCTTCTAGCTTGTCAATATGCCAAAACACTTGTTCCCATAATAAATGTCCAGCCTGTTCTTAAAAATATCTAAATTAGTACTTGCTTTAATGTAATTTGGTAGTCTGTTCCAAGTATCAGCTACTCTGTCAGAGAACCAATTAGTACAATTTTCATTCCTAGAGAATCTTCTACATAGGTTATCTGACAATTCTCTAGTACTTTTTGATAACCCCAAACATTCCCAGAGGTAGTTGTCCCTAAATGCCCTATATGCCTGAATAAGATCTCCTCTTAAATATCTGTAAGAGACACTGTACAAGTTCAGATATTTTAGTCTTTCATAATAACTTAGATTTTCACATCCATGGATGCCCTTTGTATATTTCCGCTGTATTTTTTCCAGTTTATTTATGCTTGTTTTCCTATAGGGTTTCCATATTGTTATTTCATACTCAAGTTTGGGTCTAATGTAACTAACAAACAATGACTTCATTATGTTTGATTTCCTAGACTTTATAAATGTTTTTATACAACCTATAGTTCTATAACTATCATTAGCCAATTGGTTGATATGATTAGAAAAACTCATAGCTGAATCTACCCATATACCCAGGTCCTTAAATGAGTCTACAGTTTCAATCACTGTGTGCTCTATTATTAAATATTCACCTTTCAGTTTATGTCTCCCAAATCTCGTATGCATAGTTTTTGATGTATTTATCAACATATTATTCTCCTGTGCCCAAATGGTCAATTTAGTCAAATTATTTTGCAGACATGCCTTATCTGTAACACTTGGTCGTCAGCATACAGAATGTAGAACACCTCAGATGAAAAAGTAAGGTCTGAAAGATACAATCTAAACAAGTAAGGGCCTAGTACAGAGCCCTGTGGGACACCTTGACTGTAACCAAGGATTTCACCTGTTCAGTTGGTGTTTGATACTTGCCATGTCCTATTTGTAAGCCATGCAGCTATCCATCCTATCAACAGTACATCAATACCTAGTTGTACTAATTTATTGATCACTGTTTTGTGCATAGCCCTGTCAAATTCTGAAGTTAAATCTCTATAAATCACATCACAGCACAATTTTTCTTTCATAGCTGTTATTATATTGTTATAGAACATCATGTTAGAGGTGGTAATCAATCTATTTTCAACATATGCATGCTGATATATGGTTTCAAGTCCCAACCTATCCAGTTCTGACAATAACTTATCCAGTATTACTTTCTCCATTATTTTTCCACAACATGAAAGTAGACTTAAGGGTCTATATGATTCTGGGTTTGTCCTACTCCCCTTTCCCTTAAAGACAGGTTTAATAAGTGCATGTCTCCAATCTTGAGGAATCTCCCCATATTTATATGACCTAGTGAATAATAGATGTAATAGCAGTGTAAGTTCTTAAGTGTTCTCAGGTCATTGTTACTAATTCCGTCTCCTCCCTGCACTTTGTTTGGATCCATTTTGCACAGTTCTTTTTCAATATAATTTAATTTGATTCCAGTATCTAGGGTTACCTGGATGTCACTAGGACAACTTACCACCTCTTTTGTGGAGCCAAACTGTTTTGCATAAGATTTTATAAATGTATCTATAATCTGTTGTGTCTGAGAATAAATTTTAGAATCTGCACACAGTTTATCAATTTGTGTATATTTACTCCTTCCACATCTTATGTCTCTATAAAAAGGTTTACTATTATGCTCAATATCTTTATATAAATTTTCTTCAAAATTTTCTTGATCTTGTTTAACACTATGCTTAATCTGTTTGTCCAGATAGTTTAATTTCAGTTTTCAAAGTTGTAGCTCAACACCTCTTCCATTTCTTATATTTTTTTGTCTCTCACCTTAATCAGGTATCTTGTTCTTATGGAAATATACCCGTTGATGTTGCGTACCTAGATCCTGATGTTAAACATTTTTTTTACTTTTTGCATTCAAACAATTTCTCTTTCAAAACTTTCCACATTCCATCTGCAGTTTTTCCACTGAACACCTCACTCTAGTTAGTTTTATATAGTAACTGTTTTGCTTCCCTATAATCTATAATTAACCTTCTGTCATTGGCTTAGATTTCAGTTTGGCAGAATTATCTAGCAACAAATTAACCTTTATGACCCCATGATCACTGCACGTCAATGGTGGTAAAACTTGACTTGAAGTTACAGTAATTTCTTTGGATACACAAACAATATCTAGTATATTCCGTCCCCTGGTAGGTTTTTTTTTACAATCTGAAGCATTTGTTGTTCCTAAATATACTTTGTGAATAATTTATTTACTAAAGTTGTTGAATCAATATTATCCCCGTCTGTTTCTGGTAAATTTAAGTCCCCAGCTAATATTATTCTTCCCTCCTGTTTTTCATGTAAGAAATGTATGAATTCCTCTAGCTCATCTGCACTTGACTTCGGTGGTCTGTACACTCCAATTGTTATATGTTCCAGGGTTGTCTTTATTGTCACAGTTACACAGTCTATAGTATTGGTGTTATCATTGAACATGTAATAATCACAAGTCTCATAGCTATCTTTAATCCCTATCATAACACCTCCATCTGATTTTTTGTTAGAATGGCTGTTACAGTAAAAACATTTATACCCTGACAGAACTGGTTTCCAGTCATTGTTCTTTAACCACGTTTCACAAACTATAACATCATAAATCTTGTGGGAACATAACACATTTTCTAATAAAAAATGTTTATTATTAATGCTCCTAGCATTAACAACCATCAGAGATGCATCAAATGTTGCTATCTGTGAACTGTGACATTTTTGACCTGGCAAAAATCCTGGCTAGTGTAAATTCTGGCTAGTGTTGGTCAAATATTGCAAAATATCTGCTGCAAAAATTCTCTTCCCTGATCTAGACAAATGCACACCATCCTGTCTGAACAAGTGTGCCCAAAAGAAGGCTTGGATGCTTTACACATTTCCATTTTTTAAAACAGGACATTTTTTCCATGTAGGTATTTATCCAAAAAATCTTTACATTCACAGTGACCTGAGTATCCTTTGGCATTGATTATCTTATATCTCCTGATGCATTCTTCTGTGTCCATCTTATAGGAGTGTGTAAGCTCAATTATCTGTGTCCTATTATATTTTGCTCTCATGCTAGTTAATAACCTTACTCACACATAACATGTCATTCTCTTCTACTACTTCAAAATGTCATTGTATGTCTTTTGCTGTGCTTACAGTATATGAAACATGTTCTCTAAAGGTCAGGTTGCCTCTATATGTTATTCTGTAACATGGTGTGAATTACTACATATACATATATATCTTACTGTAGTTTTATTTCTGGAGCTCTTCTCCCAAGGCCTCCACTGAAATTGGGTACCACTGCACAGTCAGAGTTTCCCGGTAAACAAATTTCAATGAATAAATAAATATACAGAATCTTTGTCCTTTAGGAAGAAACTGGAACATTCAGGAAACACGTGCAAAGACAACAATGTCGTATGTAGTCTGCACAGAAGGTATCTCAGCCTAGAGTCAAACCGGAGATCCAAGAACTGTGATGTAGTATTGTTAACTAGTACATCACTATCACCATGCAAATGCATTTCATGTGAAAAGCTCTGGCATTTATTACTTGTATTATTTAACTGCTTTATTTTGTGTTTTTTATATTTTTTTAATATTTGTCTGACTTGGTTTTAAACTGTACTTGAGTTCTTAATTCAGTGAGTCTGTTGGCATGAAAATCATTTTCATAGTCTTCTATATATTGTAGTTTTAGTTATTTTCAGCTTCACCTTGCTTTCAAAATAATATATCAAATTATGCCTACATTTTTTGATAGATAATAGATAACATCAGTTTGCTTATTTATTCATTGGTCATTTATATTTCTGGATTAATTTCCATTTTTCTTTTACATGTGGTGAATTTATTTACTTCTGCTCTTCTTTCATGTAAGTATTTGTAAAAAGGCATGTATTATACTATAACTCTGATAGAAAAAGTTGCAATGCATGTGCATGGAGCCATTCTAACATCTGTCTTTCCTTTCCATTTAAGGAAGTATTTTTGGTGCATTTTTCACGGAGATTATAAACCATGGCCTAATCTTATGACTATTTCCTTGTTCCTCTTTTGCTTTCACTAATTTCCTCATTTGTTGCTTTAAAATTATTGTTAATCATTTGCACAGTACATTTGTTCATTATATTGAATCAATCTTTTATTTAACCTAATCCTATTTTTCTTTATTTTTTTTATTCTACTTAGAATCAATTTATGTTTTATTTATAGTTCTGAACTATAAGGGATGATGTTAAGTTGTCTATCTCGCCTTCATTCTTGCTGGTTGGGTTCGGAGCCGATCCTCGGCTCTGACTCGGCCATCTTCAAAAGCTCGAGAGATGCCTACTGGCTCGAGGCCCCCCTATATCCCATGATGCCTGGTGCTAGATACCCAGATCTCATTTGCCGCTTCTGCTGCGAGGTTGCTTTTGCTGGCTCAGGTCATATTTTTCCATTTTGTTGTTAGTATATATAAATATTTATATTGTAGTTAGTGTTTACAATAGTTATAGTAGTTATAGTTATCTATTTGTAATTTAGTCTCCTTCCTTGGAAACTCGTTTTTTGTTAGAGAGTTTTCCCTCCTCCCCCTTTTGTTTTCTTCAAGGTAGCCGTTTTTAGTTAGAGGCTAATCCTTGTTCTTCATATTTATGTAGTAGTTTCTTTTATTAGAAATTGTTGTAGTTCAGTAGGTTTATTTACCTTTTCTTAGACAATAGAGTGTGTGTGCTGTTAGGGTGTGGTAACTTGTGTTGAGTGCGTGTGTTTTACTAGTTACCTACTTCCCTTCTGTTGCTTTTTCTCTGTGATTGATATTTCCTTTTTACAGGAATGTCTAAAGATACGAAAGTATCTGGATTCAAGAAGTGTGACTCATGCTGTCAGAAGATGTCAGTGACAGATGGTCACACTTCTTGTGTCTACTGTTTGGGCACCCTACACCTGCAGGACTCATGTTCGGTGTGCCACGCCTTTAGTCCAAGAGTCCTGCAGGAGTGTAGGAATAAACTAATCCTTAGGGGTTTGCTCAAACCTGAAGGGTCACCGGCTAAGGCTCAGCCAGTTAAACCCTCTAAGCCAACGAAGCTGTCGGCTCCCAGTTCGGAGCTGTCGGGTGTGGCGTCTGCTTCAACTTCGGTTCCGGCTGGAACCGAAGTACCTGTCTCCCAGTCGGCCCTGACTCTGGTGTCGGAACCATCAGGGAGCCGAAAACGCTCTAGATCTCCATCCCTAGAGTCGATACATTCGGCTCCGGGGTCGCCTCTGTTACAGTCGGAGCGAAGTCACTGATCCTACTCTTCTCGGTCTTCTAGACTATCTGACCACGATTTGAAGAGAGTGGTGAGCAGGCTTCTAAAATCGCAGGCCCTGGCTAAAATGTTATCCAGCCCCCCTCATCAGGGTTCGGCTCCACCTGTCTCTGCAGTAGTTCCTCCTTCGACTCACCCCTTGAGTTCGGAGCCGGAGCTTGTTGGGGTTCGGATCGTGGAAACGTTCGGCGCCAATACCTACCCTTTCAGTTCCGTCGTCGGCTCCGATCGCTTCCATGGTGCCGTCCTTGGAGGGATCTGGGCGCTGGGACTCCCTCGTCAGCTCCGAGGGGGCGAGTGGCATCGGACCCTTGTCCGACCCCGGTCTCCCTCTTGGAGCTTCAGCGCAGGTGAGTTCAGCTCCCACATCGGCTTCGGAGCCATCTCTCTTGGTGCCGGGAAGGATTCCGGTCTCTTCGGAGCCGGAGCCTTCTCCGCTATCGGGACGGGGCACCTTCAAGGTCATGAGGAATGTGCTGACCTCTGAGTCAGCCCCACGATCGGCCTCATCGGCTCCTCCCCCCATGGTGCCTGCGTCTGCCTCTGCCCCTCCTCCAGAACCCAAGCGTGGGGAACAAGCGCTCCAGGGCACCCCATTGAGTGTATCTTCCTCCTCCGAGGCCTCCCCTGATCATTCAGAGGAGCCCCCTCGAAAGAGGAAATGCAAGAGGAAGCATGTTGACTCCCCTTAGTCTGTCACTTCAGATACCGACTTAGAGGATTCGGAAGGGTCCCCGAGATCCCCTCTGAAGATGTCTCTTTCTCAGACATCCTTGAGATTCTTAGGCAGAGGGGGAACTGGACTACCCTTAACCCTTCCGAGGATGAGTCGGTATTCCTGGACGTGTTTGGTTCCCGACCCTCCACCTCCTGGGTGTCTCCGCCTTTCGATCCACTGATGTTGGTGATGGCTCGAAAGGCATGGTCAGCCCCAGACACAGTGGAACCAACCCCCCGAAGACCCACAAAATTTATTACTGCACCACAGGACAAGCAATTTCTGACAAAGGGTGTTCCCGTTGATGCCATGGTGGTAGCAGCGGCCACAAAAAAGGAGTTGGCTGAAACTTCATCTGTCCATCCCCCTAATAAGGAATCTAGGATGATGGACAGATACGGGAAGCGGATGTTTTCCTCAGCAACCTTCTCCATTAGGTCGCTGAACTACTTGTGCCACTTTACCCGCCTTCAAAGGGATCTCCTTAAAGAGCTAGGAGATACCCTTCAAGATCCATCAGCTGTGGGGGCCCAGGCTAAGGTTGCCTCCCAGTTGGCGACTCTTAAATTCGGTGGTAAACTCCTCCATGCGGCTCATCTCTTATGCAGCTGATGGTGCGAGTAGGGCCGCAGGTACAGATGTGGCCTTGAGGAGGCATGCTTGGATGCGGTTATGTAACTTTGCGGAACCCTTCAGGGCATCTTTCACCAACACGCCCTTTGATGGTTCTGCTCTTTTTGGACCACAGGTGAAGGATACCCTTACCAGGTGTGAGCAGGAAGGCAAGACTCTCTCTGCTGTGGGAGTCCATTTTTCCACTCCTAGACCGTATCCCAAAGGTCAGAAGAGTGGGAAGATGTGGTTCCGGAAAACCCAGGGAGCCGTGCCTGACACACGTGGTGAGTTTCCCTCCAGGGGCAGAGGAGGGAACAACAATAGATGCCGCCCTCAGGGCACAGGGTGTCCGCAAAATCAGGGCAACAGAGAAGATTTCTCTGACAAGCCCTTCCAGCATCCCTGAGGTGCTGCCCGGCTGTTCACCTTCGGAGGCAGTCGGGGGAAGATTGTCGCTGTACCCAAAAGCCTGGGAAAGTATAACACAAGACAAATGGGTACTGTCTATCATATCCGAAGGCTACAAAATCCCCTTCTTTTGCACCCCCTACATTCCCAACAAATCCCTTCCAGATGTTCCACCCAATCTAAGGGATCAAGCAGTTCAAGAAATATCAAAACTGCTAAGAAAAAGAGCCATCCAGCCAGTCCCAGCAGACCAGCAAGGATCTGGAATTTACTCAAGGTTCTTTTTGGTACCAAAAAAGACAGGGGACTGGAGACCCATTCTGGATCTCAGCAGACTGAACAGGTTTGTTCAAAGAACGAAGTTCTGGATGATCACGCTACAGTCCATTTTACCCTTTCTGGGTCAGGAGAATTGGATGTGCTCCATAGATCTTCAGGATGCGTACTACCATATCAAAATGGACAGACGCTCCAGAAGATTCCTCCGCTTCCGGCTGGGAGCCAGTCATTATCAGTTCAGAGCTCTGCCCTTTGGTCTCACCACAGCCCCCAAGGTGTTCACCAAATGTTTGGCAGTAGTTACCGCTCACCTGAGACGGCAAGGATTCCAGATGTTTCCATATCTAGATGACTGGCTCCTTACTGCTACCACCAGACATCACCTGCTGCGAGCCAGGGACTACACCATCCAAACTTGTTCCAAACTAGGTATCACAATAAATTTCGAAAAGTCTGCATTGTCGCCTTGTCAATCTATCTATTACCTTTATAGGCGCAAACTTAAATACAAAGGACATGCCAGCGAAACTTCCATTAGACAGAGTCTTAGACATTCGCCGACATGTGCAGGTCCTATTAGGATGCAAAAAAATTCAGGCCAGATTCGTCCTAAAAACCTTGGGTCTCATGGCAGCGGCTATCATACTAGTCCCTCTTGCTCGTTTTCATATGAGGATTCTTCAGTGGATGCTGTTCACCAATGGTCTTTCCAGCAATTTCCAATGTCTCACATGATAATGATCACACAGACATGCAAAAACCAACTTGCTTGGTGGATGGTTTCCCCATCAGTACCCCAGGGCAGACCATTTGCTCTTCCTCCCCCAGTGGCTATGGTGACCACGGATGCCTCCCTGATCGGGTGGGGGGGGGGCATTTTCAGGGCAGAACAGTCCAAGGCACCTGGCAGCCTCACGAGTACCATCTGCATATTAATGTCTTGGAGATGAGGGCCGTGCTTTTGGCGTTGCAAGCTCTTCAGAACTCTCTTCCCACCGGGACTATTATAATTCAAACAGACAATATGTCGGTAGTGTGGTACATCAACAAGCAGGGTGGAACCAAGTCCTACCCCCTATGTCGAGAAGCACTCAGACTCTGGCAGTAGGCGATCTCTTCCCAACGGTTTCTGATAGCAGCGCACATCCCTGGGAAGTCCAACGTTATAGCGGACAGGTTGAGCAGAGCAATTCTCATGCCTCACGAGTGGTGTCTCAATCAGACAGTGGCGGACCAAATCTTCCGCAAATGGGGTCAGCCTTGCTGCGACCTTTTTGCCACCCCCTTCAACAGCAAGTGCAACAATTTCTTCTCTCTTCTCCCTCTTCCCGGACACTCCACCAGAGACGCTCTAGTTCACGATTGGCCTCAGGGACTTCTTTATGCATTCCCTCCATTTCCCGATTCCCAAACTAATACAGAAAGCTACCATATTGGGATGCAAGATGATCCTCATTGCCCCTTACTGGCCTCGACAAATTTGGTTCCCGTTCCTGCATCACCACCTTCTGGAGCAGCCCTGGACACTGGACCCAGTTCCAGACCTCCTGATCCATCAATCGGGCGGGCTGCACCAATCCCTTTAATCTCTCCAGCTCACTGCTTGGTTGCTCCACTTCCGTCCTTAGCCAGGCTTCCGAACATCTCCCACTCAGTGCGTGAAATCATCTTATCATCGCATAAGTCTACCACTAGAAAGACTTATGCTAGTAAGTGGAAACGTTTCTCTTTCTGGGCAGAGGCTAGAAATATAGATCCCTTTTCAGCCCCTGTGAACCATATTTTGGATTTTTTAATGGAACTTTTTCATGCTGGATCTTCTTCTGCCACTATTAAGAGTTCAATTAGCTGCAATTTCTAACTTTCATACAGGCCTATCAGATACTAGTATTATGTCCCATAAGTTTTGTAAAGCTTTTCTCAAAGGGACTACTTTAATCAGGCCCCCAGTGAGAGATCCCCCGCATCCATGGGATCTAAATTTGATTTAAGCTTCCCTAATATTGCCCCCCTTTGAACCTGCAGCTTCTTGTTCTTTGAAGTTTCTTTCTTGGAAAACCCTTCTCTTGGTTGCAATTACTTCAGCCAGAAGAGTTTCTGAACTTCAGGCTCTTTGTGTTCACCCTCCTTATCTAGTTTTCCACAAGGATAGAGTTTCTCTCAGGACTAATCCTTCCTTCCTTCCAAAGGTTTCTTCTGAGAATAATTTGAATCAGTCTATTGATCTCCCTGTGTTTTTTCCAAACTATTCCAACAAGGCGAAGTACAAGTTGCATCAGTTGGATGTTCATAGACAGTTACGTTTTTACTTGCACAGAACTAAGCAAATCAGAAAATCAGACCAGCTGTTCCTGTCCTATGCTGAGGGTAAACAAGGTCTACCAGTATCGAAAGTAACTTTATCTAGGTGGGTGACGTCTATTATTACTTTGATACATCAGCTAAGGAATAAAGAGCTTCCTGCTAAACCAAAAGGTCACTCCACTAGAGCTCTAGCTACTTCAGTGGCTTTTCAGGCAAGATTGCCAATTTACCAATGGAAACTATTTGTGCGGCAGCTACATGGGCCAATCCTCATACCTTTATTTCACATTATAAGCTGGACGTGGCCTCCAGGAGCAGAGCTGATTTTGGTTACACTGTTCTGAAGAGTCTGTTCCGATGAGCCACCCAGGATTGAGGTGCTAGGGACGCTGTCCCAACCAGCAAGAATGAAGGCGAGATAGACAACTTAACATTAAGAAGTTATGTACCTACCATAACGTTCCATGTTAATTGTCTTCTCACCTTCTTTCTTGCGTCCCACCCTCCATCCCCCTATCCTAGTAGACTGAGAAGAGTTCCTTATGTTTTTTTTCACTGGCTGAGTCTTCTCTGGCTATTCCTTTCTGACTAGTAGTCTCTCCAGTAGGATTTATGCATTCTAGGATAGGATTCCTGTATTATTATGTCTGCAGTTAGACTTACCAAACGAGATCTGGGTATCTAGCGCCAGGCATCATGGGATATAGGGGGGCCTCGAGCCACTAGGCAGCTCTCGAGATTTTGAAGATGGCCGAGTCGGAGCCGAGGATCGGCTCCGAACCCAACCAGCAAGAAAGAAGGCGAGAAGAAGACAACTAACATGTATGGTAGGTACATAACTTCTTATTATACAATATGTATTTGGGGCACTTTTACTCTAATCTGTTTTTGTGGCAGAATCTTGTTTGTGTGTGATAATTCAACATTTTCAAAAAACTGGAAATTTTTTTCTTGGATTTTAATTGCCTCATGGCAATAAATGTGATCCAGTCATATCTCACAATCCTTGGTTCTCAGTCTTGTTTTTCCCAGGAGGCTGATTTCAGTATATTTTCTCTCTGTCATTGTAGGCTTTTGCTAGCTGTTCTAGATTCCTTTTATATCCCAAGCTAGATAGTGTTTAAATGGTCCTTAAGTATGTGTGAATGCCTTCTCCATTACTAGTTGCCTGCTTAATGCCTGCTGATTGCTGGGATAGGTAAAAGCTGCCATGTGAATATGAAGAGGATAAAGGCGGTATTAAAGAATGATTGAACATCCATCCTCCATCCTCAGCCTCTTTTTCCCATTTTGCACATGGGGTCAGGGTGTCACTTCAGCAGTGACGATCATCTCGAGCCAAGGTTTACACTGCTGGGTATTGAGCAAATAATGTAAAATAACCAATCCATTTAAAAGTCATGCAGTTAATTCAGATGAGACAATTTTACATAAGCGTACATGTAGATATACTTGAAAACATGTCTAGAAATATACCTAACAGACATGCTACATGTTCATACCCATAATTGCATGTAGCAGATGAACAGAAAATATAGTAAAAGCTTGAGAATGAGATTTACAAGATCACATTCCAATATATAAAAATAACTTATTTTACCTGTAGTTCCTGAAGTGAAAATATACATGGTTGTTGTTTTGATGTCACTTGTTTCATGGAGTGAATGTGGCACTGCAGCATCAGATGCCATTTCGAATTTATCAGCTAACGTTTTTATTCCAGCAACAGAACAGTCTTTCCCTGTAACCCAGATACTGATGTTATCACTTTGCAATGTTGGAAAGATTTCTTCAATGACCCCCAGCAAATCTAGCATGAAAAAAAGTAATACATGTCAAGCTGATTAAAATTAGAGTCGTCTCTCAATGTCTTTACAGTGTTAGTAAGTTAAGATAGAAAAAAAAATACTTTTCAGGGAATACAGATTATGTTGGATACATTCATAACAGTTACGTAATCAGATACATCCCAACCCAAACCACACTTCCCTTTTCACTGTAGTCTAAAAGTCAAGACTTAACACAATCAGTTAAAATGATTAGCTTTCACACAGCACAAAGAAAAGTTCAACTTGAGCAAAGCCCCCCACAAGCGATCTCATGCATTGACCTAGTTCCCTGCAAAACATTAAGGAAAATGCTGTCAGGCCACCATAATTCAAACTATGTAGTGGTCAGTATCATATTTAAAATTTCAAGCAGCCAAGCAATATCCAGGATTTCTGAACATTCCCTAATTTGCTTCAGAGTATTTTACAATTATTAAAAAGTATGTAAAATTACAGTTCAGTGAATTCTTAGCCTGTATGTTTTGAAAAGAACTTGCATATAAAAATATCACAAAAAATGCCACGAGCGATGCCTTCCAACTTGTGGTGTATCCTGTGGAGTGATTTATCTTGCTGGACATCTGGGAACACATGGATTCCATATCCAGAAGCTCCTACTGCAGTCAGATCTTGCATTTAAACAGATGAAATACTCAAGAAATTATAAATATAAGCGCCTGTGTGAGTAGAGAACTGTTTCTGAAGAAGTTTTGCAATTTAGCGGAACGAAAAACGTGTTGTACTTTTGCGTTTAAAGTTAATAAACGGTGTTAGTTGGAAGGCATCGCTCGTGGCATTTTTTGTGATAGTTTGGTTCTTTTTTCGAGTGCTTTTTGCATATAAAAATGCCTGAACAAGCTTCTAATTAAACGCATTGTCATAATTCATCTTTAACTTCAACTTTATTTGAGTGCCTCAATCTATGTACTTTGCAAATTGGTAAAACAAAGAAGTAACAGTAAACATAAATTACAACTAATAGTTAAAATAGTCAGTAAATACTAGTAGCACCAACAAAAACATTCATGGCTGCAGGAATAACATTTATGATGCATGTAAATGGAGAAGCTTAAGAGGTAGTAAACCAAAAACTACTTCAAGGAGGTGCTCCTTTAATCCACTGCTGAAACCAGCCAAAGAAAGAGAGGCATGGAGTAAGTTGCCCCAAAGCAGACCATGATGACTGAAAGATTTGCAAACTGAAGACTCAACTGTAAGATGGAATAACTAAAGAGACCTTGTGCACCAGAGCACTGAGTTCAGCTAGGCCTATACTTGGCCATGAAGGACTAAATACACCAGAACAAGGCCCTTTTAAACAATGTGTTGTTTTGATTGGTAACCAATGTAGACTCTGCAGAATCAGTGTAATGTCATGGAACTTACTGATTCTAGTCAGTAACCAAGCTGCAGGGTTTTGCACCAGTTGTAAACAGACAAGTTCTAAGTCTCATAGGCCTATATACAAGGTAGGAGTTGAGACAGGAGGAAACCAGCACAAGTACCACAGGGGGAAGGTTTCTAGGTAGAATCAGGTACTTGACAAGGGTGATATTCCACACATGGAAACACAATGATTTGACAACTGCCAGAATCTGGTCCTTTAGGGTTAAGTCTGTCAATGAAAATCACACCAAGATCCTACACTCTGGACATAAAAATGACAGCTCGACTCCAAAGTAGTCCCCAAATATAGCATGTACTATTGTGCCAGCAGTTTTAAATGTATTGAACTGAATCCTATTAATGACTACCCAATCATGGCTAAATTCCAGATCCTGAGCTAAGTGCCTAAGAACTGACACAGACTCTTGAGGGATGTGAGGTAAAGCTGTGTATTATAATCAGCACGGCACTGATATTACAATCATATCAAATGAATAATGTCCTCTACTGTCAGCAAATAAATGGAGAACAACAAAGGACCAAGAATAAAACCCTGAGGCACCTCAAAATCAAGGTGGTATAAGGAAGATGTACACCTATGACAACACTATCTGAGTGAGTCCAGAAAGGTAGGAAGCAAACCACTGCAATACGACACCAGATATACCAAAGTACTTTTCTAAGTGGTCCAGTAAGATGGCAGAATCCACCAAATCATAGGCCAACAAAAGATTGATAAGGATCAAGACAGAATAATGATGATGATCTCTTGCTACTAGATCATTAAGAACTCTGATAAGAACTGATCAGTGCTATGCCTTGCCTTAAATCTGGATTGGAATGGATCACATATTCCATAATCACTCCGGTAAGACTAGTTGATAGTAAACTGCTTTCTTAAGAATCTTGCCAACAGAGGGAAGGTTTGAGATTAGTCGATAATTGTTGAGATTATCAGAGTCTAAACATTCATAATGATAGCAGTAAGTAAAGCTTCCTTTACATGAGATGGAAAAGCCCTCTTCCCAAGAAAGGTGATGACAATCTCAAGGGGAAAAGGACTAATGAGCAGTAATAATGTTACCATAAACTAGATGGCACGAGTCAAAGAACAAATGGTAATACACATGCTGGAGATCAGATTCAAATATGATTCTGTATTTTTCACTATCTGGATTCCAAAAATTCACAAGAACACAACAGATCAACCTTTGTTACCTAATACAAAAGCAGGTGGAGTTAAAAACGAGCCACTTGCCATGTATATGGAAGGGGATATTTAAATTTTATCTGTGCATTTTAAATGACTTATGGGACTTTTTGGATTGCACAAGTTGGTTTTGATTCCAAATGTGTGCTTATTATAGCGGTTGTTAGAGATTTGTTTACCATGATACCTCAAGAACTATGGACAGAACAGTTCAGGAACTGTCTAAATAGTTATGGTAAACTGAAAAACAATGAAATCGAGGTGTTAGGTTTGTTAATGGAAACAATGTCTGTTTTCTGAAGTGAATATTTCAAACAAATTTCAGCTGTGGCTATGGGAGGACCATGTGCTTCCATTTTTGAAATATTGTACTGTGTCAATAGGAAAATCGTTACATTAAATCTTGTGTTTAACAGGTTTATAAAATGATACTTAAGGTACCTTGATGACATATTTATTCTCCTGTCAAATGGTAAGACAATAAAATATTCATTTTAATATTTTAATGACATCACTGATTTATTTGAAATTCATATTTTCTAGTTCAAGGGTTTCTGTTAATTTTTTAGATGTCAACATTTTAAAAAGTTGGATGATGGAAGGTATGGGTATACTATCTGTTGTGTATGCACTTTCTCTAACAGTTTTCTATACATTTCATTAACCAGACTTTTAGTTAGAAAAAAAGTATTGTTACAGGACCATTTGTGAGGCTTTCAAGACTGTTCTCTCAGGATGAAAACTTTGTTATTCAAAGTCATCTCTTAAAGCAAGTGTTTTGGGACATAAGATATACTTCACAAGACACCTGCAACAACTGGAGAGGCCCCAAAAGTACCTCACCAAGAGGACTGCTGGCCTCAAACAGTTGTCCTATGCCAACCGGCTCAAAAAACTCCAACTCTACTCGGTCGCATACCACTTACTCCGAGGAGATCTGTTTGACATACAAAGCTATATCAAACCCAGAAGTAATGGACATGCTCCACTTAAAAAAATCCCAATCACCCCGAGCTACATGTTCTTGGGACCTAAACCTCACCAGATCAATAAATAGAACATGCTGGAGGGATAGATTCTTGACCCAGAAACTTCCAATGCTCTGGAACAAAATTCCCATCTACATCAAGCAGAGCTCATCATTAGCACTCTTCAAGAAAAACCTTGATGAGTGGATGGGTAATAGGAAATTCATCCCTGGAATCATGTCTATGGCTCTGCTCGATAGAGGGGCAGGAATTTAATCTACATGGGTGGTGAAAGCCAAGACATTTTGGCTAGGCTTACTTATGCCCTCAGGCCAATAGCCTAGTACCTACCTATGAACTATTGACTTACTGGATTCTGTTTACAAGCAAATCATGAGTGGTAAACAGGATATATATGACTGTAGTTTACATAAACCAGTTGTCTGTCTAAACGAATGAGAGGCAGCAGACAAGAATTATTGGGCATCATCATTCTGTAGAAACCAAAGCTGTTAAGCACATTTTGACAAAGAACTAGAATGCAGCACTAAATAACAGAACATTACTTAGTAGATAGTGATGTTCTCAGTTTTATTTATAAAATAATCTCTAAAAAGTAGATAGTGATGTTCTCAGTTTTATTTATAAAATAATCTCTAAAATGGCTAGCTGCAGGTAGTGATCAGTCACAAGCATAACTGCTTTGCCGTATGAGGAACGATGGAATTTTCTCACTCCTTGGACTAAGCTAAAATCTTCACCCACTCAGCCACACATATTCTCTTCTCTGCTTTCCCACAGCCATCAAACATGCCCACCCCCTTTTCACTTTCAAAGAATCAGTAGTAAAACTATTAAGGCAGTACTGAAAAAACTGGAGAAAAATTTCAACTGTAATCCTATACTCTTTGCCCTAGAAATTGCTAAGCCCTATGGCCACATAGAAAACTTTCTCTAATCTGAGGAAAAGACCTGTCCCAATTCAAACATGCCATTATTATTCTTTACCAAAGACTCGGGTTCCATTTGTACATCAACACTGATTCACTCTTTGTTTTCTTTTTTCAGGGGTTATGCAGCCATGGGGTTAGTATACTTAAATAAGGAGTATGAGGGTGCAGCAGAGTTTGAAAGTTGCATGCACAACAAAAACTTAAGATATACTTGATCTTATATGAAGTTTTTAATGAATTGTGATTCTGTGAAATGATCTTTCAGTAAAATGAGTTGGCCACAGGGCATGAGATTGCTTAGTTTTCACAATGTTCAGAAATGCATTATTAGAAAAGAGAGATAGGTAACTACACTCTTTGCCAAGCTGCTTGGCTTCTAGCACCCTCAATGAAACACTACTCGTCAGTTATTACATAAAAGTATTATTCACAGGTTCAAAGGTATTTAGTAGGCATGCAGTCCAAGAGACAACTGAGAAGCCTAGCCACAATTTCCAAATTGCCTGAGAACACTACCTTGTAAAGTGTTTGCTCAAAGTCACATACATAATAGGCAAAAAGAGGATGAGGGAAACAAATGCTGGACTACCAAAAGTAGGTTATTAATATATTATAGCCTTAATTCTCAGCATTAACTACCAAACTAAAAGAAGGCTCATAGGTAGTTAGCAGCCATGTGGCCTAGGAGAAAATTCAGGAGCCTATTCAATTTCTCAGTTGCCATAGACCACTATCTGGTTAAGTGACCTACTGAGTTACATACGGTAAGTCAGTGAAGGCTGATGAAATCAAAAGCAGCTTATGAAAACTCATAGCTTTAATCCTCTGTGCAAATTGCCAGGTAAGATGTTCTCTGCTGAAATCTACACTTGAAAAAGAAAAGGGGGAAATTAAACCACAAGTTCTACATTAAGCAGGTAACATGTATGGGTAATACCATACATCACAACTTGAGGCAGACAGGATGCGATTTCTGTTAGAATATACAAAAGAAAAGAAGGGTATGTATGTGGCTGTGTGTGTTTATTAGTGTGTGTATGTGAGTGCTTGTGTGCAGGTGTATTAGACTGGGTGTGTGTGTGTTGCATGTGCACTACACTGTCTTCCTAAACCAGTGAAACAGAAGGTATATACTAAACTTACCAGTCTGAACAGATATCATAACGAAATAGAATAAAGGACTAACATTAAGCCACCAATTTAGATAATGACAATTATGTTACAAATGCAATTTCCCCCAGCTGCTCAGTGACTTAGAAGGGGACCTGTATGTAAGCAGATTTATACAGGCTCATCAGGTACTTAGTTTAGGAAAGATGATGCAGATATCTATGGTGTGCATACTGAAAAAACTCTGAAGTGGTCAGAACACTTTTAATTAGGCATGCCATAATTACCTAAAATGTCTTTCACTGCTGATTGTAAACCATACTGTATATTCACTGAAGTTTTTTTGCTTGTACCACCAAAATGACATAGTCTCTGTCAAATTTTGAGTGGCACCATTATCTTCCTGAGTCCATCTTTAGGTACTGCTAAGAAAGTGTATGCTGACAACAGGCCAAAGAGGTTGCAATACCCATGTGTTATTATTAAATGCTGACATAATTCCTGTCAGAGTAAGACTGTTTGCTATTATATTTTCTGTTTATACTATGTCGTAACTTTTTCTGGAGTCTGTTACTGCTAAGTACCTATTGGACTGAATATCACACATGGAGTAAAATGCATAAATACCTATAGTCCTGACTTCTGTGCATTCACCTTTTCTAAAATGACAGTTCCAATAGCTATTGTTCTCTCTGTTTATGAGGGCTTAAGACAAACTATAAAGCTGAGAAAAGTACCCAAAGCAGCCCATCTAATTTATTGAGAAGTGCATATGAACCCTATATATATATATATATATATATATATATATATATATTTTATTTTCATTATCTACCGACCCTTAGTTACATGTCAATATATGTTGCCTGTTACACAAACTGTAGCAATTTCCATGGCCCTTTGATCTACTCATTGAAACAGATTCTTCCCAATTCCACTCTAATATTCTGATGCTCCAGCTATCATTTTATTCTTGCAAGGCTGTGCACTGACATACTACACAGGCTATCATATTTACTGCTTTTTTTTTTTTATCTAAGTTTCACATACTCAGTGCTACCCTTATTGTCCAATTCATTTAGGCCTCTAATGATTTATTTCACTCTGTGTTGGACTCCCCACATGGACTGATAACATCTGTATTAATGTACAGCTTCAAGACCTACACCCTGTATTTTAGATATGGCTTCAGTGGGGGATTTGTATAGCAGAGTAGTAATCGTACCCTCTCAATAATTAATGCTGTTAGTTATCTACCCAAAGCCTTGACAACCAGCCTACCAAAATGTAGGTTCTTCTCAATAATATGACTCTGCAGGAAGTGCAGCACCTTACGCATGTTAGCAATGAACCTAAGATTTTCTGTAGTCCTATCTCACCTTCATTCTTACATATGGGATCAGAGCAGATTCTCGGCTCCGACTCGGCCTATTTACATGCTGGAAGTCTTCTAGTTGGCTCGTGGCTAGGTAAGTATCCCATGGTGCACCAGTACAATCCCCAGATCTTGTTTGCCGCATTGACGAGTTCGGCTGTGCTTCTTTTTGGCTCGGGCTAAGTGTTGCATTTACTTTATCTTTTTCCAAAAAGTTTTTGGCTGTTTAGCTTAAAATAGTAAAAACTGTTACTGCTTTATTGTTAATCAGTTAGCGAAGATATTAGTGTAGTCAGCTTATACTTGCGCCATTTGGTGCAATCTTTGGCCTTTTGGCCTGTTTTGGCTTAGTATTGGTATCCTGTGTGCTGGTTTTTGTACACTCATAGAATTAGTAGTTGTAGATGCCTTTTACGCACTGTTAGACTGTGTGTGTTAATAGGATGGTCTAGTGTTTTGGCGGTTTCCCGCTTGTTAATTGGTTAGCATTCTTGGATTTGCTATCATTGTTAACAGAACTACATTCTGTTAGTTACTGACATACATCTGAGTTTTTTGCGGATTCCCACTTGTTTTACTGATATTTCTGCTTGAGTGTGTGAATTTCTATACTCTGTAAATTTCTAGGTCTGTTTTAGTTAGAAGACCTAGTTTCTTCGTTTCCTTCCCTGCCTGGGCTAGGCCCGTTAGAGGACCTAGTCCTCGTGGTATCTTTCTCCTTCCTGCAGGGCTAGGCCCATTTAAATTAGAGGACCTAGTCCTCCTTCTCCTTTTCTCTGTCTGTGTGTGTCCTTCTGTGAGAATGTCTAGAGAGAGTAAGGATCATAAGCCATCTAGCTTTAAGAAGTGTATTAAGTGCTCTCAAAAAAATGTCCATAACAGATGGTCACAGTAATTGCGTTTACTGTTTGGGGGCCATCCATTTACAGAGCACCTGATTTTTTTTTTTGCCATGCTTTCAGTCCTAGGGTGTTGCAGGAGAGGAATAACAAACTCATCCTAAAAGGTCTTCTTTAAACCTTTCTTTGAGGAAGATCTGTCTAGCTCTTCCTCATCTTCAAAATCCACTAAGGGAAAATCTAAATCCTCTAAGAGGCCCTCCCCAGCACCGGATGGTGTCTCGGAGCCACCTCTTAAGATATCAAAATCAGAAGTCCACTGTCTCATCAGCTCCACAGACCTCAGTGCCAACTGAGAACAGTATTGTGATTACAGGGTCGGTTCCAAGTATTTCAGAGCCGACCACTGAGACTATTTCTCGGAGCCAGTCTATGGATCCTCTACCAACCACCTTGATATTGAAATCTCCGATACCTCAGAGATCCGCTCTCTACTCTGTTATCCAGGTCTTCCAGAAGTTTATCGGAAGAAGATGTAGAGAGGGCAGTACTGAGACTGTTGAAGTCATCTGCTTTGCCTAAATTGCTGTTGGCTCTGACCCAGTCAGTTCCGGAGCTACTTGAGTCTGTTCAACCCTCTGTGATCATTCCTCCTCCGAGCCATGCTGGTCTTTCGGAGCCAGAGTGTTTGGTACCACTGGTGGAACCTTCGGCTCCAGCTCCCCCTGTGGCTGTTTTGGAGCAGAGTTCTGCTCCGACACTCTCAGCGCCATCCGTAGTGTCTAGGGGCTGAAGCTCCCCGGTCGGCCCTGACAGGGATGCTTGAAACAGAGTCTTCCTCTCAGCGCATCGGCTAGGGTGAGTTCGGACCCTATGTCTATCTCGGAGCCGATAGCTCTGGAGCCGACGGCATCCTTGGTCTCCTCGGTGCCGGAGAGGTCGGCATTCGAGATGATGAGGAGTGTGCTGTCCCAATCGTCAGCTCCTACCAGAGGTACCGGCACTCTTCCCCCTAAAGCACTTACTTTTGTCTCGGCTCCTACCCCCTCCATGGACAGCAGACACCCTCAGCCTCAGGAGCCACCGGCTGGTGGCCCCTACTCTTCCGAGACCTCCCCAGAATGTCCTTCTGAGGAGCCTCCACAGAACAGAACATGTAAGAGGAAGTATTTAGACTCCCAGGATGAGTCTCTAACCTCTGACACTGACCTCGAGGAGTTGGAAGGGTCCCCCAAGTCATCCTCTGATGATGTCTCCTTCATAGACATCCTGGAAATCCTTAAGCAGAGGTGCGGCTGGCCCACTGTCACCCCTTCTGATGAGGAGTCGGTGTACTGAAAAGCTTTCTGGTCTCAACCTTCAACCTCTTGGGTATCTCCACCTTTCGACGAACTGATGGAGCTAGTTAGTCAAAAGGTGTGGGATACTCCTGATGCCATAGATCCAGTCCCCAGGAGACCGAATACGTTTCTTTCTGCCCCTCCTGAGAAAGATTTTTTTGTCTAAAGGTGTTCCTGTAGATGCCCTGGTGGTGGCGGCAGCCACTAAGAAGGAGCTAGCTGAGACTACTTCTTCTGTTCATCTGCTGAATAAGGAGTCTCGAACGATGGACAGATACAGGAAGCATATCTTTAGTTCAGCGGCATTTACCCTCAGATCGCTGAACTACCTTACTCACTTCATAAGACTTCAGAGAGATCTCCTTAAACAGTTAGGAGATTCTCTACAAGGTACATGTACTGACGGAGTTCCTGACAAGGTTTCTGCCCAGTTGTCCACCTTGAACTCTATCGTCAACTCTTCCATACGGCTTATTTCATATGCAGCCGATGGAGCGAGTAGAGCAGCGGGTTCAGGAATTTCCCTGAGGCATCATTCCTGGATGCGTTTGTGTAACTTTGTGGAACCGTTCAAGTCTACCTTTACCAACGTCCCCTTTGACGGTTCCTCCTTGTTTGGATCCAAGGTAAAGGACACACTCACCCGGTGCGAGCAAGAAGTAAAAACACTCTCTGTCGTGGGAGTACGTTTTACTGTCCCCTCTAGACCATACCCTAAGGGTCAGAGGGGTGGTAAAATGTGGCTCAAGAAGTCCCAGAGGTTTTTCCAGGATGCACAGGGTGACTCCTCCTTCAGAGGCAGAGGAGGAGGAGGTAATGTTAGACATCGCCCTAGAGGCAGGGGCAGTCCGGAAAACCAGGGAGGTCGCGATTCCTTTTGGGGCTGGCCTTACCAGCGCTCCTGATGTGGAGCCCGACTGTGCTTCTCTGGGGTCGGTCGGGGGTCACATTTCTTTGTACCCAGAAGTCTGGCTGGGTATCACTCAAGACAAGTGGGTACAAAGAATTACCAGAGGTTATGTCATACCCTTTTCTCTTCCACCTGTTGTTCCCAAGAAGATCCCGAATGTTCCACCCAGTCACAGGGATCAGGGATCAGGCAATTGTCTGGCAAAAGGTCAACAACTTGCTGTCAAAAATAGTCATCCAACGCGTCCCAGCAGACTAAATAGTATCCGGAACTTACTCTAGATTCTTTTTAGTGCCAAAACGTACAGGGGACTGAAGGCCTATTCTGGACCTCAGCAGATTGAACGATTCAGTAAAGAAGGACAAGTTCCGGGTGGTGACACTGCAGTCTATACTCCCGTTATTAGGGAAAGACAATTGGATGTGCTCAATAGATCTCCAAGACGCCTATTACCACATAAAAATGGACAGGGCGTCAAGGAGCCATCGACACTTCCGACTTGGAGACAGTCATTACCAGTTTTGTGCTCTGCCCTTTGGTCTCACCACAGCCCCAAGGATGTTCACCAAATGTATGGCAGTAGTGACAGCTCACCTGAGACATCGAGGATTCAAGGTGTTTCCATATCTGGACGACTGGCTCTTGACCGCCCCCCACCAGGCATCTACTTCTTCAGGCCAGGGACGCTACTCTTCAGCTTTGTGCCCAGCTGGGAATTTCTATAAATTGGGAAAAACTGCCTTATTGCCCTCTCAATCTGTGATTTTTATAGGCGTAGAGATAGACACAGTAGACATGTTGGCTCGTCTTCATGCCGAAAGGGCACAGAATCTGGTTCTTCAAATTTGGCGTCTTCTTCCCTTACGAAAGGTCAAAGCCAAGATTATTCTGCAACTTTTAGGGACCATGGCTTCCACCATATTACTAGTGCCACTAGCCAGGTTACACATGAAAATTCTTCAGTGGCTCCCTGTCGTCCCAATGGTCTTTTCAGCACCTCCCTTTATTTCATCCCATTCTGCTGACAGAATCTTGCAAGAAGGACCTCCTTTGGTGGACACTACCCAATCAGTTAACCACGGGCACCTCATTTGTCCCTCACCAACCTGTTGCTAATGTGACCACAGATGCCTCACAGATAGGGTGGGGAAGGGCATTATTTTGGCAGGACTGTCCAAGGTACATGGCAAGATCACAAGGCTCACCTGCATATCAATGTTCCAGAGATGAGGGTGGTGCTCCTGGCATTGCAAGCACTCCATGACCTTCTGCCTCGAGGGACTATTGCAATACAATCAGACAAAATGTCTGTAGTATGGTATATCAACAAACAAGGCAGAACCAGATCTTACTCACTCTGTCGAGAGGCCATGCGAGTTTGGGAATGGGCAATAGTTTCCCAGCATTTTCTGGTGGCAACACACATCCCTGGGACAACCAACATGATAGCCGACAAGCTCAGCAGGGCAATCCTTATGCCTCACAAGTGGTCTCAAACAGGAAAAAGCGGAACAGATTTTCCGCAGATAGGGACAGCCTTGCTGCAACGTCTTTGCCAGTCCAGTCAATGCCAAATGTAGCAGCTACTTCTCCCTCTGGGGGAGTCACCGAGAGATGCACTTGTTCATGATTGGCCCCTGGGTCTCCTGTATGCTTTTCCTTCCTTTCCTCTCATTCCCAAGGTTATTCAGAAAGCAAACTGGCTGGGAAGCAAAATTATCCTCATTGCTCCTTATTGATCTAGTCAATTTTGGTTCCCCTTCCTCGGGCCTCTTCTCCTGGACGATACTTGGATCCTGGACCCAGGTCCAGACCTGTTGACTCACGTCAGATTCGCTCCATCCCTCATTACATACCCTCAATTTGACAGCGTGGCTGCTCCAGTTCCATCCCTAGTCAGGCTTCATGATTTCTCACCCTCCATGAGTCATAGACTTACGTCTTCTCATAAACCTTCTACTAGGAGACTATATTCCAGCAAATTGAGAAGATTCTCTATCTGGGCGGAGAAACTGAATGTTGATCCTTACACTGCCTCCATTCCAGTGGTTTTGGAATTCCTGTCGGAGCTTTTTCACCAGGGATCTGCGGCTGCCACTATCAGAGTTCAATTGGCAGTGATTTCAAACTTTCATCTAGGTTTTCAAGATTCGAATTTGATGTCACATAAGCTGTACAAAACCTTCCTTAAAGGTGCTACTTTGTTGAGACCCCCCCTATCAAGAACCTGTTGCCTCATGGGATTTAAATTTTGTGTTGTCCAAATTGACTTCTCCGCCCTTTGAGCCTTCCCATTTATCTTCTTTGAAATTCCTGTCTTGGAAGACTTTGTTTCTGGTAGCTATCACATCAGCCAGATGGGTGTCAGAGTTGCAAGCATTGTCTGCTAAACCCCCTTATCTGATTTTTCACAAGGACAGGGTGTCCCTTCGTAATAATCCCTCCTTTGTCCCCAAGGTCTCTTCTCATGCCACTTTGAATCAATCCATAGAGCTTCCGGTGTTCTTTCCAAATCATTCAAATGCAGCTGAACTGAATACAGGTTTCATCAGCTGGATGTCCATAGACAATTACATTTTTATTTGCACCGGACTAAGGAAATCAGATCAATTATTCATTTCCTTCTCTGAATCCAGGTCAGGTTTACTAGTTTCCAAAGTGACACCCTCAAATTGGATTTCTAGCTGTATAGCTTAGGTTTACAATTCTGAGGGTAGACCTTACCCTTTAAAATCAAGGCTCATTCTACCAGATCTCAGTCTACCTCTGCAGCCTTTCAAGCCAGGGTCCCACTTGACAATATTTTGTGCAGCAGCTACGTGGGCGACCCCTCACACTTTTATTACTCATTACGAATTGGATTTATCCTCCAGGAGTAGAGCTTCTTTTGATTCCACGGTACACAGGAGTATTTTTCCTTGAGCCACCCAAGAATAAGGCGCTAGGGATGCTGTCCCATATGTAAGAATGAAGGTGAGATAGGACTACAGAACATAAAGAAGTTATGTGCTCTCCATAACGTTCCATGTTTGTAGTCCATCTCACCCCTTCATTCTTACGAACCCACCCGCCTACCCCCAGCCTGGAAGTACCTGGAGACAGAAAAATATTATCCTTTTTATGGAGACCTTTTAGTATTGGCTTATTTGGTATAGTGTTATTATCTTTCCTAGTTAGCAGCAAACAAGATCTGGGTATTGTACTGGTTCACCATGGGATACCTACCTAGCCACGAGCCAACTAGAAGACTTCCAGCTTGTAAATAGGCCGAGTTGGAGCCGAGGATCAGCTCCGATCCCATATGCAAGAATGAAGGGTGAGATGGACTACAAACATGGAACGTTATGGTGAGTACATAACTTCTTTTTTTCATCACTCAAACCATGCTGTAGGTCTGCTTATGTCCACTTAAAAAATTATTCAGTCCTGCTACTCTCACCTTAGAATCATCTCTGCACGGGTTTTCTTTATCATTATGCTAGTTTGCAATGTCTAAAAATACTGAATGGCACCTGACCTATTACTATCCCTATAGCAGCCCAGTGTTCTTTCAAAATGTATTACATTTGTTACCAACACCCACACCCAGGTCTTGTGATATCACACTTGTCAACAGCCTCTCAGAAAACATAGCATGTCCCATTGCACTTACCCTCTGAACTAACCCTAACATCAACTCATGTCGCCAGCAGCATCCCAATTCTCAGGCCCTTTGGCTTCACTACCAGTCTTCTATGTGATACAGGATTAGCATTATTATTTAAAATCCATATAGAACACATCCACTATGCTCCTTGTGGCACTTTTGGCTCCCTATCAGAAGAGTGAGACCCCAAACCGCGAGTCCAGATGTATAAAAATTCAACTGTGATTCATTAAAATGTCAATGGAGAAACTCACTGTTACACTTTTAAAGCACATCTACTGGGAGAAGGGCACCCTGTGGTGGTCATGACAGTACTGCCTCACTATCGCTACTTACATATTATCCCTTCAGTTCCAAGGAGGAGGATTTTGTCTGCAGCACCTACCCTTTTCAGCATTATGGTAATGTGTGGACAACAAATTATTTGACCTTAAGAGTCTACTTGCCCTTGAAATATCTTTTCTATCAATTTCCTCATGTCAATAATTTTTGAAAACACATGACGTCCTTTAATTCTCCTTTCAAACAATCCTGAGTGACGCATTAAAAAAATGGTCACCAATCCTGAGGAATCCCTTTACTATTAGTTTGGGACTAAAGGCTATGGTTTATCCGAGTCTTTGACCTCCTTCTTCACTTTGCTGTCTCATTTCATTAACAATTCATACTCTAACTCTGCATCCATCCATTGCTCCTCAGAGCCAGATCAGCACTGTACTCTCTTTTCTTGGTAAAGTACTCATTAAGCATATTCTCTCTGGTCTAAGGCCAACATTTATCTGTTGTCTCAGTGGGCAACAACGTAAAGCCATGGATGCCCTTCTTTCTGTCACTGATATTCTTTTAAAATATGGTTTGACCCAGTTGGACACCATAGTTCACTTCATCCCCCCCTTAAGATTTCTATTTGTCTTAGTTTACATTTTATTAATCAACTGAATATCATTTATTGGTTTATTTATTTATTCTTTTGTGAAAAGCAGGTAAGTGTGAGGGTCCTTGGACCCCTTCCTGCCATGATCTAAGCACAACTGCAGTGCCATTACAAAACAGAGAAACTTCAATGTACAATTTTATAACACAGCAATGTAGAGGAAATAACATCTAACATAATATCACAAGATCATATAAGTTTATTAGGCTATTGACCTGGAGGTCATTTCAGGCCTAGCCATTTCATTCCAAAAGTAATACCATAGACTCTCTAGTCAATACCCAGGAATGTATTTAGTAATGACTGCCCACATCCAGGAGGGTTGTGGACACTATCCCTGGTAAGAATTTACAGTGCTCCATCCACTCATCCAGGTTCCTTTTGAGCAGTGTCATAGAAGTGCTCTTTTTTGCATGAACTGGTAGCCTATTCCAAAGATTCGTTAGTCACTCGGAGACAAAGTTGCCCCTCAGCATGTACTATTCAAGTCGCGGGCCATATTCAGGTCCCTGGAACACGTAGCTCTAGTCCTGCTTAATTTATGGATGTATAGCAAATTCATTAGGTTTGGGTCTGAGATTGCTCTGTAAGCCAGGCATAAGACCCCCGCAAAAAGTCTATACGATACAGAGAATAGTGACAGAGGCTTTAGTCAGTCTGTGTAAGGCACATGCTGGTATTCTTTTTATATTTTATTATATTTTTATATTTTATTTATATTTGTTTTTAGTATTATTTTTATATTTGGTGATCTTCTTTGTTAGAAACCTCTGAGGTCTCTCCAATTGCTACAGGTGCTTTGTACTGTGCATGCCAAAAGGGGCATTATACTCAACTTTGGGCCTGATTAGTGATGAGTATAGAGGTGTTATAACCTCCTTTGCTCTAGAGGTGATGTCTATACTAATCAAGTGTGCTATGCACAAAGCCTTCATTACTGCAGCAGACACATGGTGGTCAAAGTGAAGGTCACAGTCAACATTGTGATCCCAGATCCCTTACCACTTTGTAGGTACTTAGGGTATTGTTGATTTGACAGTGTGAAGGGACACAGTTTTTGCTGAATGGAATGATTTTGCATTATTTTGTATTTAGCTTGAAACGGTGACTATGGCACCAATCGTTGGTCTGCATAAAACCCTCCTAAAGGATCCTAATGGGACTCTCATCCCATTCACCTTCCCTCCTCAACTTCTCCCCCTCTTACAGTGTTCCTATTTAATGCATTCTCTCCCTTCCTACTTAAACCTCTTGCCCTTAGTTAGATCTTGACCAGATTGCACTCCATTGCCTGTTATCTCCTACCTTTTTTCCTTTTCTCTTAGATCCTTCACCACCACCCATCTCTTCACTTACAGCAACCTACCTGAAATCTCCATCCGGGCCAACCCACTCCATTTGCCCTCGCTCAGCTTGGGCTCACTCCTCTCCCCTACCCTGCCCCCATTCCCACCCCCCTTCTCTTAGCTTTATACTCTCACCACCACACCTCTCCCCTCTCAGCAGACCACTCACCTTCCACTTCCTCTCCTTAACCACTCCCCAACCACTCCCCTCCCTTACATTGCACACACTTCAAACACTCACATCCTCCACACCCTCCATCCTACCCTATCCAATACATCAGTGCCACCACACCCTCACAATGTTCCACTTTAATATCAACTTACTTCTAACCCTCCCACTACTTATCTTTCTAACTGCCTCTACCTCTTATCATACACAACTGTTCTACCCTACCACATCTCCAACTACCCTATTCAATCCAACCAACACAATTAACACCCACTAGTTTATCATCTCCCCATCTCTTTATAACATCTCTAACATTTGCCTTCTCAAGTTTAGCCTACTCAAAAATACAGCCTCTTTCTCTAAACCTATATTAAAGTCAACCTCTTTGCACCCCCCCCACAAACTATTTTACCAACCTGCAATCACCATACTTGTCTCTGGAGGTATCCACCCTAATACCAGCCGCACGGACATATCCTCACATACCACTCACAAAGCCCCCCTCCACACACCAACCCTCCATCCCCCACCCTCCCAGTCCCGCAAGCTCCTACCAAAAAAAAAATCTCTATATACTCCCTGAATGCCCAAAGCATCGCCAACAAAACCACTAAATTACATGCCTCGATTGCACAACACTCCCCAGATATTCTTACCATATCTGAAACCTGGCTAAAACCTTCCATCCCCAATACTGCAGTCTTACCACCTGGCTACATCTTCTGCTCTGACAGAATTCCCCAAGAAAAGTGGAGGTATTGCTATCCTCTATTCTCATCATCTTAATCTCCCTCCCCTTACACTCCCTATTCCAAATGTCCACCCTGCAGAAATACTTATTCTGAACTGCCACCCAAACCCACACAGGAAATTTGTCATAACATCTGTATACACCTCACCAGGTAATAACATCTCCACTTTTGAATATATTCTATCTTGTTTCACTCTCAATAAACCCTATGAAAATGTCATCTTTGGAGATGTAAATATTGACTGGCCCAACTCAGCATAAACTTGCATGGTTTTCACCAATTAGTCACATCCCCTACACGTATTCAGAAAACTTCACCTACCTACCCAATCTTCGATTGGATACTCACTAAAACCCCCACTCTCTATCATAACTCCAATACCTTACCTGATATTTTGAGTGACCATCTCCCTACATATATCCAAAGATATACTCCAAATACCTATATCACATACTTACAGAGACATCCGTAAACTACACATTTTCAATACTGGAACATTTAACTCCCTACTATCACACATCAACTGATCAGTCCTCCAACAGCTCCCTCTCAATGAAGCTATACTAAAATTTAGCCAGATATTTCTGGACATTCTCAATTCCCTTGCCCCTCCTAGGAAAATCAGATCAAAAGCTAACTACGCCCCCTGGTTAACTAAAGAAACCCGATCCCTTATGCATAAAAGAGATAGTGCATGGAAAAATTGGGTTAAAAACAAAACACTATTTCTACTCCAAAACTACAGACAACTCAGGAATCTCTGCAAAAAAATAATCAACAATGACAAGAAAACTTTCTACTCCACAGCCCAATTCAACAAAAAATCTAATCCACAAAAGTTTTGGTCTACTATAAAGAAAATTCTTCATTCAGGAAACCCTTCCATATCCTCCCCATTCCCTAACAATACCCCACTTGAAACTGTCTCCCTCCTCAACAACTTCTTCATTGATACTATTCAAAAACTAACTCATACCAGTCACCACCCAACCCCCCCACTCAGTTCTCCTATTCCACAAAGTAGACCCCTTTTCTCCCTCAAACCCATCTCTACTACCTATATCAGGTCCCTACTTCACAAACTTAAGCATTGCTCTCCCTCTGCAGAAAACCTTCCTCCCACCTTCCTCAAACTTTCCACCAAATCCATTGCCTATCTTATTACTCTACTAATCAATAGATCCATACAAGAGGCCACAGTTCCAGACATATGGACATTTTACACTGTCCCATTACACAAAGGTGGAAACTCTACTGATCCATCTAACTATACGCCCATTGCTATACTTTCATCCCTATCAAAGCTACTCGAAAAAAGCATCCACACTCAACTTCATGGATTTTCTTCTCTGGGAAAACTTACTAACACCCACACAGCATGGCTTCAGGCCATACCATAGTACTAACACTGCACTATTATCCTTTACCCACAAAGTAACTGAGGCCACAGACAGCAATCAATTAGTATCCTGCCTTTTCCTTGACCTTTCCAAGGCCTTTGACACTGTCTGTCACCCTTTACTTCTGTCTAAACTTTCCACTCTCAACCTCTCACAACCCACTCGAATGGTTTGCAAGTTACCTCTCCAATAGGCAGCAATCAGTCAGACAGCTTACTTCCTGTTCCTCCTTCCTGCCCATCAAAACTGGCATCCCCCAAGGATCCATTCTTGGTTCTCTACTCTTCAACATCTTCACAAATGACCTCCACACTGCCTGCAAACAATCCTCAATTATACAATATGCGACTCAAAACTCGTAACCATCTCAGACACCATCACTGACCTCCACACACATACCCAAAACTCTTTCCTTTCCACTGAAAAATGGCTCTCTGACAATCAGCTCATCTTAAATCCAAAAAAACCCAAACTTTTATTATTTCTCCCCTGAGCCCTCGCACACCATAAATCTACCTTTGTCATTACATCCCTTGACTCAACTACCATTATAGCTGACCCCCATACTAAACCTTTTGGTACCATTATTGATGATGAACTGAACTTTAAACTGCATATTCAACATTGTATTACAAAAAATGCCAAAAACTAGGACTATTATACAGAAACAGAAAAGTCCTTACCCGACACAAAACTCTCAATGGCTCAAACACTCCTTCTCCCCTCCCTTCTCTATGCAGCCCCTATCCTTACTAATATCCAGACCACACTTTTAACTAAATTAGAACAAACATACAAAAATATAGCTCATTTTGCTACCAACTTACCATATAACTCAAACCACTGCCTTTCTCTCAACAAGCTCCAATGGCTAGAATTTCCCCAACTCCAAATAACTCAATTTAAAATCCTTCACACGATTTTTAACAAACCCACAGCCTGCCCCCCTCTATTCTCCCTTGCGACATATTGCAATCCCATACGTTCTCTACGTACATCCAATCAACAACTCCTGGCCATCTATAAACCCAACAAAAATATAGGAAAACTTCTCTACAAACACACTGTAGCCCAAGCCTGGAACAAACTTCCATCACACATTAGAACCACCCCATATCCTGCATACTTCAAAATAGAGCTAAAACAATTTTTACTTGAGTCACGGTCCTGCCACTGTCATGACCCTACATAATTACTACCTACCACTGTCATGTCCCTACTTAATTTACTAACACGTTCTACTCAAACAACTATACTTTCATATACCTCGCCTACTCCTATACTGTATTTTACTGCCATCCCTTGTCTTTTTTCCCTATTCCACATATCAGACTACTATAACCCTATTTATTGTTAATATCTGCCTCACCTAACGCCGTCTCTTTACCCTACTAAACCTCTCTTTACAATCCTCCTGTTCTCATACCTCCTCCTTCATCTCGCTCCTACCTTCCAAAAAAAAAAAAAAAAAAGGATTATTGTTAACTCATATTTTTTCTGCCTTCATACACCATGGCAATTTCCTTTTGCTTGTTTTGTATCTTCATCTGTTTCATGTACTTTTATATGTATATTTCTACTATCATGATATTGCTTAGTATTTTTACATTCTGTAAATAATTATGTAATTTTTACTTTCTGTAAATAATTATGTCACTATACTGGACCTTTTCTCCTCGGGTCTCCACTGAAAATGGGCTTTTTTAGCTCAGTTGGACTAACAAGGCTAACAAAAGTCAAATAAATAATAAATAAAGTACACTGACTTCATTTGGGGATTCAATAATTCCACCTCGTTTGCAGTCATCCTCAAACTTGGTTAGCCACAACCCCCTAGTTTTGGCCTGAACTTCTGAGAAGTATATACCAAACAGTAGGGGTCCAGTACTGATCCTTGTGGCACCCCATTGGTGACAGGCCTGTTGATAGATGTGGAGTACCCACTTTGATAGTGTGTTCAGTTTGTGCGCCAGTTGCCAACCCATCTTACAACAAAGGGGTTTACATTCAGTTTGCTAAGTTTATCGGTAATGTTTGAGTGTGGGATTCTGTCGAAAACCTTTGGAAAGTCTAGCGATGCTGTGTGCACAGATTTGCCCTATCCATGGCCCTGGTCATATTTTCGAAGAAATCCACCAGGTTTAGCAGTCAGGATCTTCCCTTAATGAAGCCAAATTGGTTTGGATCCAGGGGTTGGAGGATGCCTCTCTCTTTATTAATGAGGTCCATAATGATACGTTCCATGGCCTTACAGATGAGGCTAGTCAGACTTATGGATCTATAATTCCCTTGCTCTGATGCTAGGCCACCTTTGTGGAGGGAATAAATGTTGCTGTTCACCACTCCACAGGAACAAAGCCAGTGGTTAGGCTATGATTGAATATGGTACTTAATGATGATGATAGTTTATGTTTTAACTTGTTTAGAAGACAGTCTGGGATGTTGTCTGGTCCCGTAGAGAGCCTGTGTTTTTTGCCTTAGATAAGGCTTTAATGACCTGCTCTCCAGATATGTAGGGTAAGGGAGAGTTATGGGCAAGGTTTGTGATAAGTTTGAAGGGGATAAGCGAGTGACATTTTCACCATATCTGTCTGCTAGCAAGTTTGCTATCTCTGTGGGGTCAGTGTGTCTGATAACGTTAGTCACAAGTTCATCACGTTGGGTCCTACCTTTTAGGCTATGTATGTTGCTGTAAAAGGCCTTATGGTTATCCTTGGCTGTGCTTGCTAAGTTTTTTACATAGTTGCCCTCAGTGGATTTCTGATGTTGTCTTAGTTGCTTGTTGAGGCTATGGAGGGTGCTTTTCCATTGTTGGGGCTTCGGCTTTGTTTTCATGGACAACAACTTTTTGCATTTCAAAAAAGCCAACAACTCGTTGGAATACACACGGCAAAACAACACTTTAATACAAAATAGTAAAAATATAAAACATGTGAGCGCTTTCACAGAGTCCTCTCTGTTTCCTCAGACATGTCTGAGGAAGCAGGGAGGACTCTGTGAAAGTGCTCACATGTTTTATATTTTTTACTATTTTGTATTAAAGTACTGCGGTGGTGGTGCTGCGGTAGCGTTGTTGCCTCACAGACGTTGCCCGTTCGATTCTCAGAGTGTCTTCTGTGTGGCAACATGCGTGAATGGGCGTTCCTTCGTTGAAGGTTGTGCGTTAGGCCTGGCAAGCCAGCACGTAAAAATCAACTGCCAATCATTAGCAGACCGGAGTTCCGCTGTGGCGACCCCTAACTGGAAAAAGCCGAAAGACACAAACAAACTATTTTGTATCAAAGTGTTGTTTTGCCGTGTGTATTCAATGAGGTGTTGGCTTTTTTGGAATATTATACTTTTATCATTGGTTACTTTATCCAGATTCAGGGGATCTGTGTTTGATAACTTTTTGCATTTGTTGTAAAGTTTGTTGATGTTGGATGTCCACCAAGGCAGCTTGTTTTTACTTGGGGCTCTGGCTTCGATTCTTTCTGGAACAGCTGAGCCTATGCAAGTGATTGTACAAGGCTTTAGTGTAAGCTTCGGTGTAGTTACCCCGTCCAGCTAGGGGTGGGACTTGGGATGCATTTATACCTACCCTTAAGACAGTATAGTTTGTCTTGAAGTTTTTTGTCTGACTTTGCCCTTTGTGAGTTCTGGTGTTAGTGCCAGCTTGAAGGTGACTGATTTATGGTCAGACTTAACTAATGAAGGTTCAACAGTAGCGGCAGTGCATCTGTCTGTCATATTAGTGAAGACGAGATCTAGTATGTTTGTTTCTCTTTTTGGGGTTTGAACAATTTGTTCCAGAGCATTTGCGTTAAAGTCAAGGAACTTTTGCGCTAGTGAGTTATGGGTTGAGTAGGTTTCCTAGTTGATGTTGGGATAATTGAAATCCCCCATAACCATAGTGTTCAGCAATATTTGGATTGACTCCAGTTTGGTCAAGTAGGCTTTGTGCACATCGTGACCCAAGGGGGGGGGGGATCTAGCACTTGCTATTACTTGAATGGGGGTCTTACCAACAGTAACCTGAACTTGGAGTAACTCCATGGAGTCTTACAGTCTAACTAGACTGAAGGTGAATTTCTAATATAGATAGAAACACCACCTCCTTTGGTTCTCACATGCTCATTTTGCAGTCTGAAGGTGTGGAGGTCATTGTAACCTTGCAAGGCTGGGGTACTCTCTGAGGCCTTGAAGTAGAGTACACCACAGACATCTACATCTTCCAGAGATAGAAGTGCTTCCAGGGTGTGCAGTTTTTGCTTTAAGCTCCTAGCATTTAGCAGCTTAACTCTTATTTTGTTATGCTTGGCAAATTTCACATCAGTAAGTTTGTTTTCAAGTTGTTCCCTAAAAACAGCACTATGGGGAGGCAACAGCCTTTGCCAGAAGCCAAACATCTAGTGGTGCCAGGTGCAAACCATCTCTGGCAAAGCAGCAAGGTTTGTCAACCATGACCTCCCAAGGCTGACAGAAACTGGATCCCCTTTGAATGACACCAAAAACTAAGCCAATTATTGAAATCAATCATTTTTGTTTATACTGTGGCATCATTCTAGGTGAGGGTAGTATGCTGCTCAAGGCTATGGACATACCTGCCTAGGATACATACTCAGAGAACTCAATCATGTCTCTCTTCATATAGTCCAGTGAGGTACATCTCAGGTTGTTCACTCCAACATGAACTATAACAGAGTCATAATGGTACTTTTTGCTGAGAGGCCTGAGTGCATGTGTGACCTGATGAATACTGGCACTGGTCAGACAGCTGACTGTGACTTTCTCCTTGTCTAACCTAATGAGTGGGACATCCATGTGTCTCACTATGGAGTCTCCAGTGACAAGAAAATTTGCTTTTAGAGAGTTACACCTTCCGGGCTTCGTAGGTAGGGACACTGATGTTGCTGTGCGTCATGGGTGCTGTAGGAATTGTGTTAGTTGTAGCAGTCTTGTGTTTTGGAGGTCTCTGGTGTTTTTTTAAGTTTTTTGAGAGAACCTCTGTGTATGTTGATTTATGTGTTTGATGCTTACTATGTGTATGAGTAGTGCTTACTATGTGTATGAGTAGTGGTACTATGTTCATGATTAGTGGTGGGTGGGTTGATAACCTCTTCAGTGTCACTGTTTTGAGTGTGAGAGAGCAGGGATTCAAGAGATACATCTCTCGCACTCTGTACTAGAGTGAGTTATTAGCACAAGGTTGCCAGTGTACATGAGGCAATTGCTACACTGTCTCAGAAGACCCAAGTAAACAAGGTTGGCAGGAAAAACAGGGTAGTTCAACCTGTCCATAATGCTAGGTTGAAGAACTGGTATCACAAAGGGGGGCTTTTCAGGACTGATCAAGTAGGTGCTCAGTAGATGGATATTTCTGCAGTATTTTTTTTGCTTGTGGTTTAACAGGTCACTGCTCACTAGCAGTATTTCTTAGACTGGAAAAGTACTATGGATGAGGACTACACTAATGTGCTACAGCTGTATCAAAGGGAAAAGCTGACAAAGTTATATGTCCGGCTATGGCGCACAGTTGTGTGGCAGTGCGCAGTGCTGGTTGAGGTGCAAACAAGTAGAAACCTGATCAAATGCGGGGCTTAAACATCAGAAGCTAAACACTTAAAAAAAATGTAAAAAAGCTCAAAAGGACCAATGAGGGTGCATATTCCAATCCCTAGACCAACCACCCTTCACCAGACAGGTTCCAATCACCACACTTCCCTCACTAGAGTGTAGAAAGGCCTTTTCCAGTCAAAGATGGCTTGGGAAATGTGCTCAGAACAGACACTAAAACAGACCCAGATGCAGCAAACCTGTATCTGGACTATGCTACAGCTACTAGATACACTAATTTTAGGCGGGAAACACTAAAAAGTGTTTTAAACAGTAGAAAAACAGCAAGGAGACTCTAAAGAATATTTTAAACAGCAAACAAATCAGTTATTTAAACACTGCTTTGTGGGAAAACAGAATAAGCAGAACAGATTGCTTTGCAAACAGTGAAAGGTACCAGTAATTACTTAACAATCAGTGAAAATAGCAAAAAGAGCATTGCAAATAGTGAAAACAGCAATAAAATATGAATTAACAGGCACAGTAAGAGAGACGTTGCAGTACAACAGTGCAATTTAGTATACAGTATTAAAATACAGTATTAAGGTAGGTAGCAGACAAAAAGTGCTGTAACTAGTAAAAATCAAGCAAAAAAAAAACAGCCAACTTATAGTTTTTGGGAAACTCAGAATCCTCTAGTCATCTGGTATCTCAGTTTAGAGTTGTGGCTGGTAGCCCACCTCAGTTCAACTCGGTACACACAAGAAGAAACCTGCTCAAATGCAGGGCTTAAATACCAGAAGCTAAAAACTTTGAGAGAGTTCAAAAGGACCAATGAGTATGCTTACTCCAAGCCCTAGACCAACCACCCTTCACCAGACAGGTTCCAATCAGCACACGTCTCTCACTAGAGTGCAGAAGGGCCTTTTCCAATCGATAGTTTATACAATACAGACAAGGTATCCTTTAACACTGTCTAGTTCCATTTCATGCATATTTCCAAACTAAAGAAAGAGATAATAAAATTTCTTCTTCTGGTAGTACATGTACACACATACAGTACTGGTAGATGGTGTTTGGGCATCAGCCATAGTCTAGGCAGCAGTTATATTTATGTTTAATTTTGGAATCTTTGTAGTTTTGTCTAGAACTGATTGTAGTTTGTTACAGTTCTTTGGATGAGATAATTAGTGAGTAAACTGTTATACAATGCATCCATTTAAGAAGCAATGTGTATGTCATATTTGGCATTAATTTTAAAGGGATTTAAATTGCTGTCAAAGGAGATAACAAAAACTTAAAATTACATATGCTTTTAACAATCCATTTTCTAAATCAGGAAGTAAAGTCTTGTACGTTATTACTACCACCCTTCCAACTGTTTTCCTGTATTGTTCAATCATCTTAAACTATCCCACAGTTGGCCTTACACTTGACTCCAGCACTGTACATTGTTTCCCTTAGGATCCTTGGTGGCCTTCTGCCTTTTATACTAATAGCCTAATTTATACTGTGCCCCCTGTGTTTTGTGACCCAGTACTCCTTATCAGTTCTTTATCCTTATCATTCATGCCCTTTTACAACCTTATCCTGCTAATCACAGTCTTCAAGGTATTCACTATTCCCTTTTCTTAGACTGTCAATTTCATATCCTCCCCCAATGTGTGATAGCACTGTCATACACTTTGTAAATTTTCTTCTAAAAAACCATGACATCTATCTTCCATGGACTCACACAGCCTGCTATCCCTTACTTCCACACCAGTCAACAGTACATGCAAAGTGTTGCTACTCCTGTTTCAGACTTTTTACACAACCTTTTTAGTTTGCCCGTTCGATTCTCGGCTGGAGCACCTTGTGTGTGGAGTCTGCATGTCCTCCCTGCGGTTGAGTAACATTTACATGCAGGTAGGTGCGTGCGTGAATGGGTGTGCCTTCTTTGAAGGTTGGGTGTCGGGCTGGCAACCCGGCACCGTAAAAATCCACTGCCAATCATTAGCGGACTGGATTTCTGCTGTGGTGACCCCTAACCAGAAAAAGCCGAAAGAGTATATATTAGTTTGCCTGCTGATCAAGTATGATGAATGGCCAAGGAGCTATTTTAGCCATGATGCAGGCCAAAGCTGAAAAGCAGTATGTTCAAAGTTTAAACAGTACTTTCAAGTTTTTACAGAAGATTAAACAGTGAAAATAAATGTACTGAAGATTTTATCAAACCTACACAACTCATTTATATTAAGAAATGTGCAAACCCATCAGGCAACTAGCAAACAACTGCCCCAGTTCAAAAAATTCAAGTAGTCTTAAAAGATAAACAAATAACAGCTTATATATTGTCAAGAAAGTATTTGCAGGCACACGTTTATGTTACTTGAGCATGCAAAATAGTCCTAAAGCTGCAGAAAGTAGCATGGTTTCTTATTCAAGTAGGACAAGAGTTTCATACAGCAGTTGCTATTTTAGAAATGGTTATCTGAGCTGTGGTGGTCTGTGAATGGCCTGCCCCCAAGATTGTTATGCTCCCAGGGGATAATGTAGATCAAGTTGTGAACAACCTTTGTGTTTAGGAAGTGAGCTACCAATAAGCGGGTCAGACTTGATTACATGGTATTACAACTAAATTATAATTAATTTTACTTTGCATGCAGAACAACAACTTTATCAGGTATGTACATTGGCTCACTGACGGCTCTGAGTTTGTATACAAAGAATATAAGAACATGTAGTTCTTTAAGTGGTTTGCCTTTGTATATTTTGATTAATACAAAGTTTATTACTAGCTACAAGGAAGGTGCAATGAAAACAAAATCTACCAGGAAGCTTACTGTAAAGTATTTTACAAACCTTTAGGTAGGTATGTCTGGGTCTATATTATATGCTCGAAGAGACTTTTCTTTGAACATATAATAATCGACACAAAGAGCAAATGCTCTAAAGTGTGAACGGCCACTTCCATGAATTTCTTCCTCGGGAAAAAATTCACGGGGCTGTACACAAAAAAACACAAACTTCAAAACCCTAATCAAGTGGGGGGCAAACCTGACATGGGGCTGTGCCCCCCACATCCCCCTAACTCAACTCCGAGATCACTTTAAGTTGGGGAAAAGGGCAAGTACCTATAACGGCTAACTGAATTTTTTCCCAAGAAAAAAATTTGCGGACGTGGCCGTTCCCACTTTAGAGCGTTCACTCTTTATGTGTTGATGATTATATGTTTGAAGAAAAGTCTCTTTGAGCATATACTAGAGACCCGTATGTCTATGTTACTCAGCAAGTATTAAATAGTATTGATAGCTGCAACTTTTTGTTAATGACAAAGATTTTTAGTAATGCTTATTATCCAAGGATACTTTCAGTGGAACTGTGCATACATATTAATGTAAACCCTATATGGATGAAGGCAGAGCTGCAGCTACATCAGTTGATACCCCCAGCTATGCCCCCATCCGACACCCCCCTGTCTGCAATGTTGACGACCAAAAGAAAGAGAAAAAAATCCTTCAAAGTTAAAGAAAAAAAACCCCACTATCACGCCATCAAGCAAAGATCTGTTATGTAGCTCCATAATAGGTCTTTGCTATTCCTTAGTTTAACTGCAGCAAAGACATGCATTTTCTAATATACCCACTGACAGATCTATAATCAGCAGTGTGTAAGAGTCATTTACTGGTCCTTGGCTTGCAGGGCTGAAAGCAGTATTTCATTCTCAAGCCAAACACTGTCATTTAAGCAAACATGATCACAGCCGTAGCTGCTTAAATGATTACATACATTGTTTGCATGCACTGATCAGTACTTCTTCAAAAGTGCTGAATATTGCCACCTAGCAGTTTGTGTCCAAGGCAGCTGCACCCCTCACACCACCCTTGTTATGACTCTGTTGCATGACATTGAGCATATAAATGCAGAGAACAATGTCTTTGTTTTGATGGGTACAGAAACAGGTTTTTAGCCCTAAGCCAACCAGACAAAACTGAGCATTACTCATAGATAGTGCTGTATATCTGTTTGAGACTGCATAACTGATAAGCATTAGCTCATCTGTTTAGTAGGCGATTGTCATTTATAAACTACAACCATATCTCACTGAAAAGTATTGATTATATTAAGCACTTTAGTTCTGAATCAATGGAAATTTCCATGGTTAGGTTGCTGACAGGAAACAGAGCAGACACATATTTTGTTATTGTGGTTATGTAATGGGGGCAGTCTTTTCTCCATTTTAATCCAATATCTTCAGTGCCAATATCTTGACAGTTTGGTCACAAAAACAATGTGTCCTGTTATATCAAAATCCTCTGGCAAATCTAGAAACAGAGCCAGTACTGTATTTCCTTTGTCCTTGCTAGAGAGAACGGTCTCAACACAAATATGAGCTGTGTCAGCTTCACACCAAGGTCTAAAGCTGTGTTTGGTATTGGAAAAGAAAACAGTACACCTCAAAACAATTTGCAATTATTCTGAGCACTACTCTCCTTAGCAGCTTAGCAAGAAGGAACTAAACAGTAAGACTGCATTATACAAAATAATTACTTCTCTTCCAGGTGGACAAAAGTTACGCAGCTGGCATTCCAAAGTGCATGAAAAAAGAAAGGAGCAGGCATCATTCTGAAGTAAGCAGCAGTTACTTCAGATGTATTCTGCATGTAAAAGATGACATTCTTCTTTGCTTTTCATCCAGTGTCAAAAGGTTTTGATCAAGAGTTTATGTTGACAGTGATGAGATAAAATGGACATACAAATATTGATGTTTAGGTAGTGTACAGTCTATCTTTGCAGTTACAGCTGTTTGTTGAGAATGGATAGCAGATGACTGCATTTTGTTCGGCCAGCTATTGTGGTCTGAAAGCACGGAAACGTCACACACAGTTTTTGTCATTGAATTTTACTAGTACAGTATATCTATCCAATGCCAGAAAAGTTTGAAAACTCTGGCTCTCTGCATGTTGCTTGTTTTTTTTTTCCTTTTCTGATTAACTTTATGGATCAGTTTCTTGGAAAACTGTACTTCTGCAGGTCTTGCAACTTTTGGGTCATTCCTTCAGGGCTCCATTCATGAGTATCACAACCAAAAGACCACTGAAAACTTGGTGAAATACTTGCCAAAAAAAAGAGCTTTGTTTCAAATAACATACAAGGAACTTCATCAGGTAAAATGTATCTGAAAAAAAAAAAACATTCATATAGTAACCTGAAAATGTCTAAAATCATCAGTAATGCAAGTTGCCCTTCTTAAGAAAACACACCAAGTTTACAGCACGTCTATACCTGGATTTCTAAAAGCATTAAAATTAAATTGGCACATTAGCTCATGTCTTAGTAACAGTGCTTCTATATCACCTCTGGTACTTTTCCGTTAAACCCCTACCAGTTCTTCGCCCTGCAGATACTTGAATTGGCAAAGTTATTTCCCTACTACCAAACAGACCTTGATGTTTACCCTCTTCTCGGCAGGAAAAGTACCATGAAATAAACAAACACAAGTGATTTTGTAATCTGGTGTAAAATGTCTAAACTTCCTATGCTCGTCTAAAATAGTATGCATGAATCATAATTATAAGTGATTTAAAAATTCGTGGCTCAGTACAATAAATCCAACATACTCTCAGATTTGTTTCAGACTGCATGTTTCTTATTTTTTATCAGAATAAAATGTCTGCATGTCGTATATGTTAAAGACAAAAGGATAAACAGAAGGTAACTGTCTTTACAACAACGTAAGCAGACAATGGGCAGGCAAAGAGACGGTCCACATTTCTGAGACGCATGTTATATAAAGAACAGTGGAGTACGAAATAGGCAGACCTTATCCTTATTAAAAAGAACCTTCTTTACCTATTATCTGTGAAATATTCAAGGGGCTAAAAAAAAATGTTTGTCAGGAAATGAACTGCAAAGTAGAACTACACACACTCACAGAGACACGCACACACACACACACATATATATGTGTGTGTGTCTATTTTTGATAAAATAAACCATCCAAAGCAGCAATTCCAAAATGTTCAACTGTTTTGAAGACACGTTTAATGATAACATTCAAACATCTGAGGTCATGGATTCCTTGTATTAAACATTAAGTGCAGCACTTAGCGAAGTGGTAGGGGTTTAACGGAAAAGTACCTCACCTCCTCTAAAATCATTGTTGAGTTGTTCAAGCACAAAAAAGTGAATGTTTTAAAATCTTTACACTCGGTGCGATGTCTGTAGAAGAATTTTTATTCATCGTTATCTTTGATACTTCTCACATGTTCAGCAATTCTTCCTCTAGTATTCCTACATGTTTCCCCAATATAAAAAAGTCGTATGTGCATTAAGAATTTATACCACTTGAGACATATCACCACAGGTTTATGTATTGTTTGTACCAACAGTTGTCCCTTTAAAGCAGTTCAGTTATCCATTAATCTACATTGCCTGCAATCAAACATGAAAAATATCACTGGTTTTACAGGTACTACTTAACCCATTTTATTTTGCACTTCCTTTGTACCCATGGTATTTTGCACTTCCCTTGTACTTATGGTACCACTAAGACGTGAATTAATGTAGCAATTTAATTTTAGAGATTCATGCTGAAACAGTTTTGTAAACTTGGTTTGTTTTCTGAAGAATAATAATTTGCATTATTGATGTCTTTAGCATTTGTACTGGTTAATAAGCACCATGTGATATTTTAAGGTTACTATTTGAATTTTTTTCAGATGCATTTTTATCTAATGAAATTCCCTGTATGTTCTTTGGAACAAAATAACTTATTATTTTATTAAATGCGTGTTACTAGAGTGCAACTAGCTTGACTTTATTTTTCCATTCATGATTATGTTTCTGGTTAGCCAGTCAGGGTTAAAGACATTTTTTTTCCCTTAAAGGTGCTAGCTTGTTGATTAAGTGCATGAATGAACCCAAGAAATACCAATGACTATCATGAATGCAGTTTAATCTAAAGAAAGGAGATAAGTTTGCATTTCTCAGTTACTTCCCTTGCTGCTGGATAGGCAGTCATACGGAGTCCTTAATTGTCTGTGTCTCTTCAACTTTAAAGGACAACAACGGGATATTAAAGCAGATTGCTCAACCTGCTGTCTCTGTTAGTCATGTTCATTGATACAGCCTTGAAAAAAATCACCCATGCAGCTTTAAAAACTAATCCACTCAACTGTTTTCCCCTGTTAGGCTTCCTACCTTTCCATACTGTCTTAATTGCACTTTGAAAACCAAGCTGAAAAACCTCTAGCTGGCTCTGAAATGATGATGCCACATCTGCCAGAGCTCTTGCTCTAGCTACTGGGACGTTTTCTCCCCCAAAGTGATGTAATCCCCGCCTGATTTGCATGCTGTATAGAAGAGCCAGTGGACCTCCCACATTGTGATGTCAGAGCTGCCTTGCAGAGCCCACTCTTAACCTAGCAAAAATGTCAAACTATAATCTCACTTTTCTGAAGAGCCCTACCAATATGTGACAAAGTACAGGCAGAAGCACAGTAATGGCTGCAAAATCTAAGAGCATAAATTTGCAATGACCATGCATAGACATTAATTGCATGTTTTTACATAAGAAGCAGATGTCTGTCACAATTAATTGATAACACAACATCAGATTACAAGTAGTATGCAATACCATAATTTTCTTAAATTACCACTTAAAAAAGCATGTGGGTGCTGTCATGCAAGTCTGAGAAATATTTTGTGTTTATAGTGCATCATTTGTTATCTATTTAACCAAATAGGAAAGAAAAATAAGTGGGAGTTTGATGCTTTGCAAAACAGTGATTATTCCCAGTGCTATGGAGCTTGGTTCTAAATTTGACAGGAGGAGTGCAACAAAAAAGTCTCCCACTGTAAGGTAGGAAAGGCTGACAAGAAAACAGTACATTAATCTGGTCACCTGCTGTGAGCTATCAATCACATGCAGATAATGGGTCAAATTACCCTTAGCTCTTTGACAGCTAGGGAAGGTAGGTGTGAAGGGGGAGGGGAGATACCTTGAAGAACTAGATTTCAGCCTTCACAAAAGAAATCAAGTTAGCATTTCTAAGAAGAAAGAGCAATAAAATGCACTTTTCAATTCTGTTCTGTAGCATTTGCACTGCTTTTGTTTGAAGTAGTCATTGAAAAAAGGATAACATTTTAACCAAAAGTAGGTGACTGTAACACAGCAGTGAATGCCTGTAAAATCAGTGCACTGACAGGAGCTTTAGAGAAAATGTGGCAGATCTGATGCAATTTTTTGGAGACAAACAATGCATTCTGGGATACTTAGAGGCAGACTAAACAGTCAGAATTATTTCAAGATGCCAGACCCCATGTGGTCAGAGTCAGAAATTGCAAATAAAAATATCTAAAAAGCTCTAAATAGTCCCAGAGTGGTGTTAAAATGTAGGAAACATCAAACCATGATGAAATAAACATATTTTTTGAGTCTGTGGGTGCGGTTGTCCTTTAATGCTTTAAATGAAAGTTGAACAAACTCACTGCAGAACTACTCAGTCCTTTCAAAAGATTCAGCTTAAGTCAGGTTGTTACAGTTGCAACCACTATTTATTGTCATTCCACTGCCTTGGTCTTTTAAATACATTTTATGACTAAGGATATGGTAGTCCATTTGTCACTTAATCCATTTCAAGTTTGGATTCCTATCAATGTAACCAGAGAGTACTGAGTTGGTCCAGTGTAGCAAGGAAATAACATTGATTATGGCTCCCTAATGCATGTAGTGCATCAACTTTAGATAGGAGCAGTCATGATAATGGAGAAATTCTTGTCATGCTGTATAATTTGGCTATAACCAAGGCTCTGGATATTTTCATAGCAGTGAGTATGCACCCCAGATAATGCAACTTCCAGATAAATCCTGAGATCCATGTGATATGTAGATTGACTTACACTTGGAGGACAAATGGTGGAGGACTTTTTTGATAGAATAAATAGGCCCATTATTTGGCATACCAAATAAAGATCTTATTTAAGAATGAATGCTTTTTGTCCTGTCTCATCTCTGTTGCATCTATTAATCTAGCTATGTTTTCTGAAGTGGTTAACAGGTTGTGCAGGCCAGCCTGTCTGACTTCTCATAAATCTTTTCTGCCTTCTCGGTGTGAGAAAAACACACTTTTTTCAGATAAGACTGCCAAAAATTTAAGCCAGTCTTATTCTTCTGATGCCTCCATGGGAACATGCAGTGTTTCATTTCTATAGTGCCCTGACTTCTACTGCAGTGGGGTTAATGACACCAACTTTGATAAAACTCTTAACTACATTTCACTTCTTTATTCAACACACTACAAGCTGGATCCTGGAAATATGACACTGGTTAAAAAATACCATGAATCCCAGTGTTAAGTTATTTCCAGGACTGTTCAATTCCTTTTGAAAATATGTATTATTCTATCATTGTTAAACAAGAATTTGTGTAGTCCAGTCTTTAAGAAACCTACTTTGGACATGAGCAATCTTGAAGATTAGTACCCATCTCTAATTTTCATTTTGTATTTAAAATTTCTGAGAAAGAAGTATGCATTCTGATGTATTTGCATTTAACATCTCATGACCTATTGGAACCTTATCAGTCAGATTTTTAGATCTAGACACATCACTGAAATCACCCTACAAAGTCTGGCAGCTGGTGCAGTGGGTTAAGACTTTGAGATGCAGTTCCTATGGTCCAGAGTTTGAGTTCTTCATCCTTCATTTGCCTACTGTGTGACACTGAGCAGGTCAATTAACCAGACAGTGCTTTGGAGCAAATGTAAATTTGGGCTAGGGTCCTCAATGGTTTCTGGACTGCAAGCCTAGTAACTAATTATAAACTAAATTTAATGGTGTCATTCTTATGGTGAGACATCAGTGGTTATATTCTGTCTTGGATCCTGCTAGTCTGTCAGTAGCTTTTGATAGCATTGATCATGGCATCCTGATGTAGCACTCAAGTCCTGTGGAGGTTCTGGTAGTGTTGTACTTAACTGGTTTGCATCCAACCTGTCAGGTTATACTAGTTAGATGATTTCTGGGACTAACTCCTTAGTGGCCACCCACTGTGAAGCAGGGTGCCTCAGAGTTACTTTTTTACTTCCTTTGTTCAAAGTTTACTTGCTGCCATTAAAGAAGATTATTAAAGACAGAGGTGTAATCTATTAGTATTATGTCATGATGCATAATTACACCTCATCAGGAAATGTTATCTGCCGACCCAACAATGGTGATTCATGCACTGGTTTATTCTGACTGTCTTGCTGCAGGGACCATTACACTAGACTGTCCAATTGGCTAGACTGAATCTGAATACAGCGGCCAGATTTTAGGCAGAAATATGTGCTCCTCTCATATAAACCAACGAACAGCAATGCTACCATGACAATATAAAAAGTAAAAAATGTATATTTAATAAATCCAGGATAAGCGCTTACACATTATGCAATGCTTCTTCAGATCCAGAGTACAAACATATAAAAGCAGTTTCAAACTTAAATAAAACAAAAAACAATCACTGAAGTGCTAAAAAATCTCCCCGAATGACATCACACTACTTCCTCCTTCTTCTCTTTAAAGCTGGTTTTGAGACAGACAGCAGCATTTAACCCTGGGTACTTATTAGCCTGCAACTTAAGTATCCAGTATAACTCTAAACTTTCCACATAATCATTCAAATTGCCCTCCCAGGGTTGGCCTTCACGCATTACAGGACTCTAAATGAAAAGTCATGCCCTGGATTTTCTTTAACATGTTTGGCTAAAGCATTTTGAATGTTTAGAACCTTTATGTCATGTCGATGTCCTCGAATTCTGTCTTTTAATTTTTGCACCATGTTACCTACATAAAAACTGGTGCAGGCTCTACAAGTAGCAAGTTAGAACACATTGGGGGTCTGACAATCTGCATAACGTTTCGGTTCAAATGTAAATTCAAAGTTGGGATGCTCATATCTCTGCTGTTTACTAATCAATGGGTATACCTTGCACCTATGACAAGGGAACATACCTGACCTGTGCGAAAGGGGTTTGGCCACACACGGCCCTCTGTCACATAGCAGTTGTTTCAAACTCTTAGAATTCCTGAAACCAAATTTGGGTTTGGATCCAACAATACCTGCTGTTTTATCATCAATAGTTAATAGACTCCAATTCTTTTGAATAATGTCGCAAACCAAATATACATCATTGGTAAACTTGGTAAAAAAACTCACTTCATTGTTCACCCACTTCCTTCTCTTATTACTGTACCGTTTCTGACTTTGTCTATTAAATAAATATGGTCTAATGGTCATTCCCCTGTTTGACATAACCCTTTCCATGGTTGGCTCTATGTCACTTATTACATACACCCTAGCTCTAAATTGGGTGTACAGCAATTCCATATTGAAAACACAATCCATAGGCTCAGTACACAGTCTGGACAATCTAGTCAACTGACTCTGAGCAACATTGGGGAATATGTACCTAGGGTACATACTATCATGTACTAACAGACTGTTTCTCCAGCAGGCTTTCCTAAAGATAGTAGTGTGTATCTAACCATGTATATTCTTGGTTACTTTCACATCCAAAAAAATCAATACTTTAATCAGATACTGTGTGTGTAAAAGATAAAAAAATCAGTGACATCGTTATATTTAAAAAAAACTCTTTCAACTCAAATCAACTGCCATCCCACAATATAAACATCATCCACAAAGCGTTGATATAATTTGATGTGACTGGAGAATACAGGATGTTAAAATACATGTTCTTCTTCCCAATAATCCATTACCAGATTTGCGTAAGAGTTAGCACAGGGGGTGCCCATGGCAAACCCCATCATTGTAAACTCTCCACCAAACATAAAAGCATTGCGTTCCAAAACTAATTCTAGTAAAGTACATATAACCATAATATTGCTATCAGTGTACCTACTCTTACATTTTAAAATCTACCTAACCACTTAAACATCATACTCATTGGGTATGCTAGTAAAAAAGATTTTTGACATCCAAAGTTACAAACATGTTAGTGGAAACATCCCCTTGACCAACGGTCAGGTCAATATAATGTCCAAGGTCCATCAAGAAATGATTAGTATCCGTTAGTCGTTAAATGTGCAAAAAAGTACTTACATGTAGTAGCAAAGGTGGATTAAACAAACTATTTTTTTTTTTAAACCGTGAGCTTCCACTAATTCTTTCTTTCCAAACATCAGTTTTAAAGTAAGGTTACGAGTAAACTGGTGTAAGTCCAATAATACCTCACCCAAATCTAATGAGGCAGCAGGGATAAATGATAAACCTTTATCCAAAAGAGAACATTCTATTGTAGTCGAACGATGATCAGACACATTCACAACCAAGGAACTAACTTCTGAGGTTTCCTGTTGTTTCATGGATGCTCCTCTGAGAATTTTCTCTTTTGTGGCCCTCTGATGACAGAGGGAGAAGGAGTCCTTCACCTCATCTTCACGGGGAGGGGAAAATCCATGGAAAACAAACAGGTCTTCGGTCAAAACTCCAATCCTCTCGTGAACCATTGCTTCTTAGGTCAATGGTGGTGTACTGCTCACATGGCATGGAGTCATTGAGATAACAGTAGAAATGATAATTGAGGCATCCCCTATAGAACCACTGGGAACATTACCATTATCCACCTGTAGTGTGTCAGTGGTGGGGTCAATGGGAGAATTAGATTCTCCTGCTGCTACTATTAAAGTCGCTATAATCATGGTGCAATTTCCTGATTTTAGTCTGCTGCAGTTTCCATTCATACCCAGCAACGTTACTGAATGTCAGTTCTAATTTATGTTCACAGGGGTCTCCTTAGAACTAAGTAATTAATTCCTTATATAGTGACTCCACATTCTGCTGAAGTTTATCGTCTAAAGGCTTGAAATAGTCAATAATCAACTTTTCAATCTTGCAATGTGGGAAGACCAACCCTAGGGGGGCAATTTGAATGATTATGTGGAAAATTTAGAGTTATACTGGATACTCAAGTTGCAGGCTAATAAGTACCCAGGGTTAAATGCTGCTGTCTGTCTCAAACCAGCTTTAAATAGAAGAAGGAGGAAGTAGTTGTGCGATGTCATTGGGGGAGGTTTTTTAGCACTTCAGTGACTGTTTTTTTTTTTATTTAAATTTGAAACTGCTTTTATATGTTTGTACTCTGGATCTCAAAAAGTGTTGCATAATGTGAAAACACTTATCCTGGATTTATTAAATATACATTTTTTACTTTTTATATGGTTGTGGTAGCCTTGCTGTTCTTTGGTTTATATTTGTTATACAGTGTGTCCAGCATAGGCTTTTACATGTTTTGGAGTCTTTTTTGCTATCTGCTCCTCTCATGTTACATCTTTGTCCTTTAATCTACACTGACAGACAGTCATGACCACATGAATAATTAAGATATCTGTCCTCCTCTTTTGTGCCCTACAAAAACTAAACCCTGCTTACTTAAGAGTTTTTGTTGCCCTAACCTAGAGGTGGCCTCTTAGATTGTCATGTGAGGGGTTATTGACAATATATATGACTATGCTTGAGACTTTTGGTAGACATCTTTCCCCTATCTCATCTCTCACCTGTTGAATCAGTTACCTTCCATAATTCTGAAATGTACTTTTTTATTTTGATTAGGTAAGCCCACTGGAGATGAGTGGTCCTTTTAAGAGGTGCTTTTGGAACACTGTCTAGTCAATGGCTTGTTCAGAATCAAATGTAGGTGGATGGAATAAATCCCTGGACCCTTGAGTGTCAAAAGCAGCTCATTAACAGCTCAGAGCCCTACGCATCTGTGCTAACTGCCAGATAAATGAATGCAACTTCTTTCAGGAAGTCCCTTAAATATCATCTTTTGTTATTTAAATCCACATAGGAAGTCTGCTTTTAATTTCCATTATTTATTTTAATTCATTATTGCCCTAACCATATCTAATTGAATTCATTGCCACTTTATGTTATTTTACGATGGTTAGTTTTCTTTTAAGCATGTAAGCACATGATGAATAAGTAAAAATAAATTATAGATCAATTGTCCACTTGTTGGGTCATCTGCTGATGGATAGTATGCCTTACTTACTTACAGATGTCATTAAGAACCAAGTCATCCATATGCATCAAGAGTTTCATCCTTTTTTGTTCCTCCACTGTGGAAAGAGAAGTCACTAGTAGGATCTTTCATGGTATGGAACTGATGCTCTATAAGTATCCTTGTAAGTAACATTGCAAATAGTGTGGGGGAAAATAAGCATG